>NW_028162610.1:0-200000 GCF_964263955.1 Coregonus lavaretus
ATAGAGTCTGGGACATAGAGTCTGGACATAGAGTCTGGAACATAGAGTCTGGACATAGAGACTGGGACATAGAGTCTGGGACATAGAGTCTGGGACATAGAGTCTGGGACATAGAGTCTGGGACATAGAGTCTGGACATAGAGTCTGGGACATAGAGACTGGGACATAGAGTCTGGGACATAGAGTCTGGGACATAGAGTCTGGGACATAGAGTCTGGACATAGAGTCTGGGACATAGAGTCTGGACATAGAGTCTGGGACATAGAGTCTGGCACATAGAGTCTGGGACATAGAGTCTGGACATAGAGTCTGGGACATAGAGTCTGGCACATAGATTCTGGGACATAGAGTCTGGACATAGAGTCTGGGACATAGAGACTGGACATAGAGTCTGGGACATAGAGTCTGGGACATAGAGTCTGGGACATAGAGTCTGGACATAGAGTCTGGAACATAGAGTCTGGACATAGAGACTGGGACATAGAGTCTGGGACATAGAGACTGGGACATAGAGTCTGGACATAGAGTCTGGGACATAGAGTCTGGACATAGAGTCTGGGACATAGAGTCTGGCACATAGAGTCTGGGACATAGAGTCTGGACATAGAGTCTGGGACATAGAGTCTGGCACATAGATTCTGGGACATAGAGTCTGGACATAGAGTCTGGGACATAGAGACTGGACATAGAGTCTGGGACATAGAGTCTGGGACATAGAGTCTGGGACATAGAGTCTGGACATAGAGTCTGGAACATAGAGTCTGGACATAGAGACTGGGACATAGAGTCTGGGACATAGAGTCTGGGCCACTAAAACAAAGCAAGGCTGGGAAATAGAGTCTGGGAAATAGACGCTGGGACATAGATGGACATAAAGACTGGGACATAGAGGCTGGACCACTAAAACGCTAAAACAAAGCCAGGGTTGGGACAGACAGTCCGGTTTCTGAACAGCTTCTGAACAGCTCCCAGTCAAATCCACTGGTTATAAATCATCACTAATGCCTTCTCCTTAACATCAAGTCAGCTTGTCATTCCCAGGTCAGTGTATAGCATATTAACCTGTCCTGTCCTAACCCAGGTCAGTGTCTAGCAGGTTAAACTGTCCTGTCCTAAACCAGGTCAGTGTATTGCAGGTTAACCTGGCCTGGTCTAACCCAGGTCAGTGTCTAGCAGGTTAACCTGGCCTGGTCTAACCCAGATCAGTGTGTAGCAGGTTAACCTGTCCTGGTCTAACCCAGGTCAGTGTGTAGCAGGTTAACCTGTCCTGGGTGGAGCCCCAGTGGAACTTTAAGAGGTATTGACAGAGTGAGTGGTTCAGGGCACCTGGTGCTGGTTATGTAGCCCAGTGGACCTGGTGCTGGTCATGTAGCCCAGGGGACCTGATACTGGTCATGTAGCCACGGAGTCAGGAGTCAGCTGGCCCCCTGTTGAGTCCTGGAGGGCCAGAGTCCATGCTCTTGATCCACCCCCTTAGTTGAGTCTTGGAGGGCCATGGTCCATGCCCTGGGTCCTGTTGGGTCCTAGATGGTGTTGTTGGGTCCTGTTGGGTCCTAGATGGTCCTGTTGGGTCCTAGATGGTCTGTTGGGTCCTGTTGGGTCCTAGATGGTCTGTTGGGTCCTGTTGTGTCCTAGATGGTCTGTTGGGTCCTGTTGGGTCCTAGATGGTGCTGTTGGGTCCTGTTGGGTCCTAGATGGTGCTGTTGGGGCCTGTTGGGTCCTGTTGGGTCCTGTTGGGTCCTGTTGGGTCCTAGATGGTCCTGTTGGGTCCTGTTGGGTCCTAGATGGTCCTGTTGGGTCCTGTTGGGTCCTGTTGGGTCCTGTTGTGTCCTAGATGGTCTGTTGGGTCCTGTTGGGTCCTAGATGGTGCTGTTGGGTCCTGTTGGGTCCTAGATGGTGCTGTTGGGGCCTGTTGGGTCCTGTTGGGTCCTGTTGGGTCCTGTTGGGTCCTAGATGGTCCTGTTGGGTCCTGTTGGGTCCTAGATGGTCCTGTTGGGTCCTGTTGGGTCCTGTTGGGTCCTGTTGGGTCCTAGATGGTGCTGTTGGGTCCTGTTGGGTCCTAGATGGTCCTGTTGGGTCCTGTTGGGTCCTAGATGGTCTGTTGGGTCCTGTTGGGTCCTGTTGGGTCCTAGATGGTGCTGTTGGGTCCTGTTGGGTCCTGTTGGGTCCTAGATGGTGCTGTTGGGTCCTGTTGGGTCCTGTTGGGTCCTAGATGGTGCTGTTGGGTCCTAGATGGTCCTGTAGGTTCCTAGATGGTCTGTTGGGTCCTGTTGGGTCCTGTTGGGTCCCGTTGGGTCCTGTTGGGTCCTAGATGGTGCTGTTGGGTCCTGTTGGGTCCTGTTGGGTCCTAGATGGTGCTGTTGTGTCCTAGATGGTCCTGTTGGGTCCTGTTGGGTCCTAGATGGTCCTGTTGTGTCCTAGATGGTGCTGTTGGGTCCTGTTGGGTCCTAGATGGTGCTGTTGGGTCCTGTTGGGTCCTAGATGGTGCTGTTGGGTCCTGTTGGGTCCTGTTGGGTCCTAGATGGTGCTGTTGGGTCCTGTTGGGTCCTGTTGGGTCCTAGATGGTGCTGTTGGGTCCTGTTGGGTCCTGTTGGGTCCTAGATGGTGCTGTTGGGTCCTGTTGGGTCTTGTTGGGTCCTAGATGGTCTGTTGGGTCCTGTTGGGTCCTAGATGGTCCTGTTGGGTCCTAAATGGTCCTTTTGGGTCCTGTTGGGTCCTGTTGGGTCCTAGATGGTCTGTTGGGTCCTGTTGGGTCCTGTCGGTTCCTAGATGGTCTGTTGGGTCCTGTTGGGTCCTGCTGGGTCCTAGATGGTGCTGTTGGGTCCTGTTGGGTCCTAGAGGGTGCTGTTGGATCCTGTTGGGTCCTGTTGGGTCCTGTTGGGTCCTAGATGGTCCTGTTGGGTCCTAAATGGTCCTGTTGGGTCCTGTTGGGTCCTGTTGGGTCCTAGATGGTGCTGTTGGGTCCTGTTGGGTCCTGTTGGGTCCTAGATGGTGCTGTTGGGTCCTGTTGGGTCCTGTTGGGTCCTAGATGGTGCTGTTGGGTCCTGTTGGGTCCTAGATGGTCTGTTGGGTCCTGTTGAGTCCTGTTGGGTCCTGTTGGGTCCTAGATGGTGCTGTTGGGTCCTGTTGGGTCCTAGATGGTGCTGTTGGGTCCTGTTGGGTCCTAGATGGTCCTGTTGGGTCCTGTTGGGTCCTGTTGGGTCCTAGATGGTGCTGTTGGGTCCTGTTGAGTCCTGTTGGGTCCTAGATGGTGCTGTTGGGTCCTGTTGGGTCCTGTTGGGTCCTAGATGGTGCTGTTGGGTCCTAGATGATCCTGTTGGGTCCTAGATGGTCTGTTGGGTCCTGTTGAGTCCTGTTGGATCCTGTTGGGTCCTGTTGGGTCCTGTTGGGTCCTAGATGGTGCTGTTGGGTCCTGTTGGGTCCTAGATGGTGCTGTTGGGTCCTGTTGGGTCCTAGATGGTCCTGTTGTGTCCTGTTGGGTCCTAGATGGTCCTGTTGTGTCCTGTTGGGTCCTAGATGGTGCTGTTGGGTCCTGTTGGGTCCTAGATGGTGCTGTTGGGTCCTGTTGGGTCCTAAATGGTCCTGTTGGGTTCTGTTGGGTCCTGTTGGGTCCTAGATGGTGCTGTTGGGTCCTGTTGGGTCCTGTTGGGTCCTAGATGGTCCTGTTGGGTCCTGTTGGGTCCTGTTGGGTCCTAGATGGTCCTGTTGGGTCCTAGATGGTCCTGTTGGGTCCTAGATGGTGCTGTTGGGTCCTAGATGGTGCTGTTGGGTCCTGTTGGGTCCTGTTGGGTCCTAGATGGTGCTGTTGGGTACTAGATGGTGCTGTTGGGTCCTAGATGGTGCTGTTGGGTCCTGTTGGGTCCTAGATGGTCTTGTTGTGTCCTGTTGGGTCCTAGATGGTGCTGTTGGGTCCTGTTGGGTCCTGTTGGGTCCTGTTGGGTCCTAGATGGTCCTGTTGTGTCCTAGATGGTCCTGTTGGGTCCTGTTGGGTCCTAGATGGTCCTGTTGGGTCCTAGATGGTGCTGTTGGGTCCTGTTGGGTCCTAGATGGTGCTGTTGGGTCCTGTTGGGTCCTAGATGGTCTGTTGGGTCCTGTTGGGTCCTAGATGGTGCTGTTGGGTCCTGTTGGGTCCTAGATGGTCTGTTGGGTCCTAGATGGTGCTGTTGGGTCCTGTTGGGTCCTGTTGGGTCCTAGATGGTGCTGTTGGGTCCTAGATGGTCTGTTGGGTCCTGTTGGGTCCTAGATGGTGCTGTTGGGTCCTGTTGGGTCTTTTTCTCCACATGCTACCTGCTATTTCAACCTCTAAATTCCCGGCTATAAAAAGCCAACTGACATTTACTCCTGATATACTGACCTGTTGCAACCTCTACAACCACTGTGATTATTATTTGACCCTGCTGGTCATCTATGAACGTTTGAACATCTTGGAGAAAAATCTGGCCTTAATAGCCATGTACTGTTATAATCTCCACCCGGCACAGCCAGAAGGGGACTGGCCACCCCTCAGAGCCTTGTTCCTCTCTAGGTTTCTTCCTAGGTTCCTGCCTTTCTAGGAAGTTTTTCCTAGCCACCGTGTTTCTACATCTGCATTGCTTGCTGTTTGGGGTTTTAGGCTGTATAGTACTTTGTGACATCTGCTGATGTGAAAAGGGCTTTATAAATACATTTGATTGATTGATTGATGGATATTATATACTGGGATTTCTCTGCTCAGATGCATCATCTGGATTCAGATATTTAATAATATACAGTATATGTAATATATTTTCAGACCACTACGTTTCAGGTTGGGAGGGGAGGATGTTTTCAGGTTATTTTAAATATATTTTTCATCAGAAGGGTTAGGGTTAGGGTTAGGATGTTTTCAGGTTATTTAAATCAATTTTTTCATCACAAGGTGCTGAAACTTGTTTTCCTCCTCTCACGGAGCGGTGAGATTGACAGGCGGCTCCCTGGGTCTGAGACCAAGGGTTTGAGGTTTGAAGGGAGATTTGCTTCAGCAAGTTGTTGCACCTGCGGGGAGGTCGGAGAGAGGGGGGAGGCAAAGAGAGAGCCTGGTGTGTGGGAGGAGAGGGGACCATGCTTGACTGTGCAGTGTCAATTAAATATCACTTTCAATTTCCTTGTTTTATGATCTCAGGGCTACTAAGCACCAATAATTCCCGGCCTCCTGCCTTGTCTGGAGAAAGATTGATTACACCTGTCTCCTCCTATCAAAATACATTTACATGAAAATAAGAAAACAAGCCTTTGTTTGCACGGAAGGGAATCAGGGAAAGCAATCCACATCCAAATGAGATTTTCATACAGAAAGGAGAGATTAGAATCAGAGCATTGAGAGATCAGTCTCGTCTGAATGAGTTTGGGACAGAAAGACAAAGTGGTGACTTATTTAGATGTTATTATGAAGTTGGTGACTTATTTAGATGTTATTATAAAGCTGGTGACTTATTTAGATGCTATTATAAAGTTGGTGACTTATTTAGATGTTATTATAAAGCTGGTGACTTAGTTAGATGTTATTATAAAGTTGGTGACTTATTTAGATGTTATTATAAAGCTGGTGACTTATTTAGATGTTATTATAAAGCTGGTGACTTATTTAGATGTTATTATAAAGCTGGTGACTTAGTTAGATGTTATTATAAAGTTGGTGACTTATTTAGATGTTATTATAAAGCTGGTGACTTATTTAGATGTTATTATAAAGCTGGTGACTTATTTAGATGTTATTATAAAGCTGGTGACTTATTTAGATGTTATTATAAAGTTGGTGACTTATTTAGATGTTATTATAATTATAACAACTATGTAACATCCAATATATTTCACCTTCCACTCTGAAGATTCATCCCATTCTGTTGTCCTCAAGCAGTTAGAAAGAGACATGACAAGACAATGTTAATATTCATCAAGTTAGTCTTATATATTATGAATGAAATTATACAATAATATATAATATCCCATTTAGCAGACGCTTTTATCCACAGCGACTTACAGTCATAGCTCCTGAGTGGCGCAGTGGTCTAAGGCACTGCTTTGCAGTGCTAACTGTGCCACTAGAGATCCTGGTTCGAATCCAGGCTCTGTCGCAGCCGGCCGCGACCGGGAGACTCATGGGTATCCCCCTTCCACCCCTTTATCCCCCTTCCAATCCCTTCCACCCCCTTCCACCCCCTTCCACACCCTATATCCCCTTCCACCCCCTGTATCCCCCTTCCACCCCCTGTATCCCCCTTCCACCCCCTGTATCCCCCTTCCAATCCCTTCCACCCCCTTCCACCCCCTTCCACCCCCTATATCCCCTTCCACCCCCTGTATCCCCCTTCCACCCCCTATATCCCCTTCCACCCCTTGTATCCCCCTTCCACCCCCTGTATCCCCCTTCCACCCCTTTATCCCCCTTCCACCCCCTGTATCCCCCTTCCACCCCTGTATCCCCCTTCCACCCCCTTGTATCCCCCTTCCAATCCCTTCCACCCCCTTCCACCCCCTGTATCCCCCATCAACCCCCTGTATCCCCCTTCCACCCCCTGTATCCCCCTTCCACCCCTGTATCCCCCTTCCACCCCCTTCCACCCCTTTATCCCCCTTCCCCCCCCTGTATCCCCCTTCAACCCCTTTATCCCCCTTCCACCCCCTGTATCCCCCTTCCACCCCTTTATCCCCCTTCCACCCCCTTGTATCCCCCATCCACCCCCTGTATCCCCCTTCCACCCCCTGTATCCCCCTTCCACCCCCTGTATCCCCCTTCCAATCCCTGTATCCCCCATCCACCCCCTGTATCCCCCTTCCACCCCCTGTATCACCCTTCCACCCCCTTCCACCCCTTTATCCCCCTTCCACCCCCTGTATCCCCCTTCCACCCCTGTATCCCCCTTCCACCCCCTGTATCCCCCTTCCACCCCCTTGTATCCCCCTTCCAATCCCTTCCACCCCCTTCCACCCCCTGTATCCCCCATCAACCCCCTGTATCCCCCTTCCACCCCCTGTATCCCCCTTCCACCCCTGTATCCCCCTTCCAATCCCTTCCACCCCCTTCCACCCCTTTATCCCCCTTCCCCCCCCTGTATCCCCCTTCAACCCCTTTATCCCCCTTCCACCCCCTGTATCCCCCTTCCAATCCCTTCCACCCCCTTCCACCCCTTTATCCCCCTTCCACCCCCTTGTATCCCCCATCCACCCCCTGTATCCCCCTTCCACCCCCTGTATCCCCCTTCCACCCCCTGTATCCCCCTTCCAATCCCTGTATCCCCCATCCACCCCCTGTATCCCCCTTCCACCCCCTGTATCACCCTTCCACCCCCTGTATCCCCCTTCCAATCCCTTCCACCCCCTTCCACCCCTTTATCCCCCTTTCACCCCCTGTATCCCCCTTCCAATCCCTTCCACCCCCTTCCACCCCTTCCACCCCCTTCCACCCCCTTGTATCCCCCATCAACCCCCTGTATCCCCCTTCCACCCCTGTATCCCCCTTCCAATCCCTTCCACCCCCTTCCACCCCTTTATCCCCCTTCCACCCCCGTATCCCCCTTCCAATCCCTTCCACCCCCTTCCACCCCCTTGTATCCCCCATCAACCCCCTTGTATCCCCCTTCCACCCCCTGTATCCCCCTTCCACCCCCTGTATCCCCCTTCCAATCCCTGTATCCCCCTTCCACCCCTTTATCCCCCTTCCAATCCCTTCCAATCCCTTCCACCCCTTTATTCCCCTTCCACCCCCTTGTATCCCCCTTCCACCCCCTGTATCCCCCTTCCACCCCCTGTATCCCCCTTCCAATCCCTGTATCCCCCTTCCACCCCTTTATCCCCCTTCCAATTCCTTCCACCCCCTTCCACCCCTTTATCCCCATTCCACCCCCTTGTATCCCCCTTCCACCCCCTGTATCCCCCTTCCACCCCCTGAATCCCCCTTCCACCCCCTGTATCCCCCTTCCAATCCCTTCCACCCCCTTCCACCCCTTTATCCCCCTTCCACCCCCTTGTATCCCCCTTCCATCCCCTGTATCCCCCTTCCACCCCCTTGTATCCCCCTTCCACCCCCTGTATCCCCCTTCTACCCCCCTGTATCCCCCTTCCATCCCCTGTATCCCCCTTCCACCCCTTTATTCCCCTTCCACCCCCTGTATCCCCCTTCCAACCCCTGTATCCCCCTTGTATCCCCCTTCTAATCCCTTCCACCCCCTATATCCAGGTGGTGAAAGGGGTTACAAGGGGGATACAGATGTTGGAAGGGTGATACAAGGGGGATACAGGGGTTGGAAGGGGGATACAAGGGTGATACAGGGGTTGGAAGGGGGATACAAGGGGTTGGAAGGGGGATACAAGGGGGATACAGGGGGTGGAAGGGGGATACAAGGGGGATACAGGGGGTGGAAGGGGGATACAAGGGGGATACAGGGGTTGGAAGGGGGATACAAGGGGGATACAGGGGGTGGAAGGGGGATACAGTAACATCTATTAACATCTAACTAAGTCACCCCCTTCCACCCACATTGTCCTCCTGTAACCCCCCTGTCCCCCCCCGTCCACCCCCTTTTACCCCCTGTATAGCCCTTCCACCCCTGCGTACACCTGTATACCCCTTCCACCCCCTGTATCCCCCTTCCACCCCTGTATCCCCCTTCCACCCCTTTATCCCCCTTCCAATCCCTTCCACCCCCTTCCACCCCCTTCCACCCCCTGTATCCCCCTTCCACCCCTTTATCCCCCTTCCAATCCCTTCCACCCCCTTCCACCCCTTTATCCCCCTTCCACCCCCTGTATCCCCCTTCCACCCCTGTATCCCCCTTCCACCCCTTTATCCCCCTTCCAATCCCTTCCACCCCCTTCCACCCCCTTCCACACCCTATATCCCCTTCCACCCCCTGTATCCCCCTTCCACCCCCTGTATCCCCCTTCCACCCCCTGTATCCCCCTTCCAATCCCTTCCACCCCCTTCCACCCCCTTCCACCCCCTATATCCCCTTCCACCCCCTGTATCCCCCTTCCACCCCCTATATCCCCTTCCACCCCTTGTATCCCCCTTCCACCCCCTGTATCCCCCTTCCACCCCTTTATCCCCCTTCCACCCCCTGTATCCCCCTTCCACCCCTGTATCCCCCTTCCACCCCCTGTATCCCCCTTCCACCCCCTTGTATCCCCCTTCCAATCCCTTCCACCCCCTTCCACCCCCTGTATCCCCCATCAACCCCCTGTATCCCCCTTCCACCCCCTGTATCCCCCTTCCACCCCTGTATCCCCTTCCAATCCCTTCCACCCCCTTCCACCCCTTTATCCCCCTTCCCCCCCCCTGTATCCCCCTTCAACCCCTTTATCCCCCTTCCACCCCCTGTATCCCCCTTCCAATCCCTTCCACCCCCTTCCACCCCTTTATCCCCCTTCCACCCCCTTGTATCCCCCATCCACCCCCTGTATCCCCCTTCCACCCCCTGTATCCCCCTTCCACCCCCTGTATCCCCCTTCCAATCCCTGTATCCCCCATCCACCCCCTGTATCCCCCTTCCACCCCCTGTATCACCCTTCCACCCCCTGTATCCCCCTTCCAATCCCTTCCACCCCCTTCCACCCCTTTATCCCCCTTCCACCCCCTGTATCCCCCTTCCACCCCTGTATCCCCCTTCCACCCCCTGTATCCCCCTTCCACCCCCTTGTATCCCCCTTCCAATCCCTTCCACCCCCTTCCACCCCCTGTATCCCCCATCAACCCCCTGTATCCCCCTTCCACCCCCTGTATCCCCCTTCCACCCCTGTATCCCCCTTCCAATCCCTTCCACCCCCTTCCACCCCTTTATCCCCCTTCCCCCCCCTGTATCCCCCTTCAACCCCTTTATCCCCCTTCCACCCCCTGTATCCCCCTTCCAATCCCTTCCACCCCCTTCCACCCCTTTATCCCCCTTCCACCCCCTTGTATCCCCCATCCACCCCCTGTATCCCCCTTCCACCCCCTGTATCCCCCTTCCACCCCCTGTATCCCCCTTCCAATCCCTGTATCCCCCATCCACCCCCTGTATCCCCCTTCCACCCCCTGTATCACCCTTCCACCCCCTGTATCCCCCTTCCAATCCCTTCCACCCCCTTCCACCCCTTTATCCCCCTTCCACCCCCTGTATCCCCCTTCCAATCCCTTCCACCCCCTTCCACCCCTTCCACCCCCTTCCACCCCCTTGTATCCCCCATCAACCCCCTGTATCCCCCTTCCACCCCTGTATCCCCCTTCCAATCCCTTTCACCCCCTTCCACCCCTTTATCCCCCTTCCCCCCCCTGTATCCCCCTTCAACCCCTTTATCCGCCTTCCACCCCCTGGATCCCCCTTCCAATCCCTTCCACCCCCTTCCACCCCTTTATCCCCCTTCCACCCCCTTGTATCCCCCATCCACCCCCTGTATCCCCCTTCCACCCCCTGTATCCCCCTTCCATCCCCTGTATCCCCCTTCCAATCCCTGTATCCCCCATCCACCCCCTGTATCCCCCTTCCACCCCCTGTATCACCCTTCCACCCCCTGTATCCCCCTTCCAATCCCTTCCACCCCCTTCCACCCCTTTATCCCCCTTCCACCCCCTGTATCCCCCTTCCAATCCCTTCCACCCCCTTCCACCCCTTCCACCCCCTTCCACCCCCTTGTATCCCCCATCAACCCCCTTGTATCCCCCTTCCACCCCCTGTATCCCCCTTCCACCCTCTGTATCCCCCTTCCAATCCCTGTATCCCCCTTCCACCCCTTTATCCCCCTTCCAATCCCTTCCAACCCCTTCCACCCCTTTATCCCCCTTCCACCCCCTTGTATCCCCCTTCACACCCTGTATCCCCCTTCCACCCCTTGTATCCCCCTTCCACCCCCTGTATCCCCCTTCCACCCCCTGTATCCCCCTTCCAACCCCTTCCACCCCCTTCCACCCCTTTATCCCCCTTCCACCCCCTGTATCCCCCTTCCAATCCCTTCCACCCCCTTCCACCCCTTTATCCCCCTTCCACCCCCTGTATCCCCCTTCCACCCCCTGTATCCCCCTTCCAATCCCTTCCACCCCCTTCCACCCCTTTATCCCCCTTCCACCCCCTGTATCCCCCTTCCAATCCCTTCCACCCCCTTCCACCCCTTCCACCCCCTTCCACCCCCTTGTATCCCCCATCAACCCCCTTGTATCCCCCTTCCACCCCCTGTATCCCCCTTCCACCCTCTGTATCCCCCTTCCAATCCCTGTATCCCCCTTCCACCCCTTTATCCCCCTTCCAATCCCTTCCAACCCCTTCCACCCCTTTATCCCCCTTCCACCCCCTTGTATCCCCCTTCACACCCTGTATCCCCCTTCCACCCCTTGTATCCCCCTTCCACCCCTTGTATCCCCCTTCCACCCCCTGTATCCCCCTTCCAACCCCTGTATCCCCCTTCCAATCCCTGTATCCCCCTTCCACCCCTTTATCCCCCTTCCAATCCCTTCCACCCCCTTCCACCCCTTCCACCCCCTTCCACCCCCTTGTATCCCCCATCAACCCCCTTGTATCCCCCTTCCACCCCCTGTATCCCCCTTCCACCCTCTGTATCCCCCTTCAAATCCCTGTATCCCCCTTCCACCCCTTTATCCCCCTTCCAATCCCTTCCAACCCCTTCCACCCCTTTATCCCCCTTCCACCCCCTTGTATCCCCCTTCACACCCTGTATCCCCCTTCCACCCCTTGTATCCCCCTTCCACCCCCTGTATCCCCCTTCCAACCCCTGTATCCCCCTTCCAATCCCTGTATCCCCCTTCCACCCCTTTATCCCCCTTCCAATCCCTTCCACCCCCTTCCACCCCTTTATCCCCCTTCCACCCCTTGTATCCCCCTTCCACCCCCTGTATCCCCCTTCCACCCCCTGAATCCCCCTTCCACCCCCTGTATCCCCCTTCAAATCCCTTCCACCCCCTTCCACCCCTTTATCCCCCTTCCACCCCCTTGTATCCCCCTTCCACCCCCTGTATCCCCCTTCCACCCCCTTGTATCCCCCTTCCACCCCCTGTATCCCCCTTCCACCCCCTTGTATCCCCCTTCCACCCCCTGTATCCCCCTTCCAATCCCTGTATCCCCCTTCCACCCCTTTATCCCCCTTCCAATCCCTTCCACCCCCTTCCACCCCTTTATCCCCCTTCCACCCCCTTGTATCCCCCTTCCACCCCCTGTATCCCCCTTCCATCCCCTGTATCCCCCTTCCACCCCTTTATTCCCCTTCCACCCCCTGTATCCCCTTCCACCCCCTGTATTTTCCTTCCATCCCCTGTATCCCCCTTCCAATCCCTTCCACCCCCTTCCACCCCCTTGTATCCTCCTTCCACCCCCTGTATCCCCTTCCACCCCCTGTATCCCCCTTCCATCCCCTGTATCCCCCTTCCAATCCCTTGTATCCTCCTTCCACCCCCTGTATCCTCCTTCCACCCCCTGTATCCCCCTTCCACCCCCTGTATCCCCCTTCCAATCCCTTCCACCCCCTTCCACCCCTTTATCCCCCTTCCACCCCTTTATCCCCCTTCCACCCCCGTATCCCCCTTCCAATCCCTTCCACCCCCTTCCACCCCCTTGTATCCCCCATCAACCCCCTTGTATCCCCCTTCCACCCCCTGTATCCCCCTTCCACCCCCTGTATCCCCCTTCCAATCCCTGTATCCCCCTTCCACCCCTTTATCCCCCTTCCAATCCCTTCCACCCCCTTCCACCCCTTTATCCCCCTTCCACCCCCTTGTATCCCCCTTCCACCCCCTGTATCCCCCTTCCACCCCCATGTATCCCCCTTCCAATCCCTGTATCCCCCTTCCACCCCTTTATCCCCCTTCCAATTCCTTCCACCCCCTTCCACCCCTTTATCCCCATTCCACCCCCTTGTATCCCCCTTCCACCCCCTGTATCCCCCTTCCACCCCCTGAATCCCCCTTCCACCCCCTGTATCCCCCTTCCAATCCCTTCCACCCCCTTCCACCCCTTTATCCCCCTTCCACCCCCTTATATCCCCCTTCCACCCCCTGTATCCCCCTTCCACCCCCTTGTATCCCCCTTCCACCCCCTGTATCCCCCTTCTACCCCCCTGTATCCCCCTTCCATCCCCTGTATCCCCCTTCCACCCCTTTATTCCCATTCCACCCCCTGTATCCCCTTCCACCCCCTGTATTTTCCTTCCATCCCCTGTATCCCCCTTCCAATCCCTTCCACCCCCTTCCACCCCCTTGTATCCTCCTTCCACCCCCTGTATCCCCTTCCACCCCCTGTATCCCCCTTCCATCCCCTGTATCCCCCTTCCAATCCCTTCCACCCCCTTCCACCCCCTTGTATCCTCCTTCCACCCCCTGTATCCTCCTTCCACCCCCTGTATCCCCCTTCCACCCCCTGTATCCCCCTTCCAATCCCTGTATCCCCCATCCACCCCCTGTATCCCCCTTCCACCCCCTGTATCCCCCTTCCAATCCCTTCCACCCCCTTCCACCCCTTTATCCCCCTTCCACCCCCGTATCCCCCTTCCAATCCCTTCCACCCCCTTCCACCCCCTTGTATCCCCCATCAACCCCCTTGTATCCCCCTTCCACCCCCTGTATCCCCCTTCCACCCCCTGTATCCCCCTTCCAATCCCTGAATCCCCCTTCCACCCCTTTATCCCCCTTCCAATCCCTTCCACCCCCTTCCACCCCTTTATCCCCCTTCCACCCCCTTGTATCCCCCTTCCACCCCCTGTATCCCCCTTCCACCCCCTGTATCCCCCTTCCAATCCCTGTATCCCCCTTCCACCCCTTTATCCCCCTTCCAATTCCTTCCACCCCCTTCCACCCCTTTATCCCCATTCCACCCCCTTGTATCCCCCTTCCACCCCCTGTATCCCCCTTCCACCCCCTGAATCCCCCTTCCACCCCCTGTATCCCCCTTCCAATCCCTTCCACCCCCTTCCACCCCTTTATCCCCCTTCCACCCCCTTGTATCCCCCTTCCACCCCCTGTATCCCCCTTCCACCCCCTTTGTATCCCCCTTCCACCCCCTGTATCCCCCTTCTACCCCCCTGTATCCCCCTTCCATCCCCTGTATCCCCCTTCCACCCCTTTATTCCCCTTCCACCCCCTGTATCCCCTTCCACCCCCTGTATTTTCCTTCCATCCCCTGTATCCCCCTTCCAATCCCTGTATCCCCCATCCACCCCCTGTATCCCCCTTCCACCCCCTGTATCCCCCTTCCAATCCCTTCCACCCCCTTCCACCCCTTTATCCCCCTTCCACCCCCGTATCCCCCTTCCAATCCCTTCCACCCCCTTCCACCCCCTTGTATCCCCCATCAACCCCCTTGTATCCCCCTTCCACCCCCTGTATCCCCCTTCCACCCCCTGTATCCCCCTTCCAATCCCTGTATCCCCCTTCCACCCCTTTATCCCCCTTCCAATCCCTTCCACCCCCTTCCACCCCTTTATCCCCCTTCCACCCCCTGTATCCCCTTCCACCCCCTGTATTTTCCTTCCATCCCCTGTATCCCCCTTCCAATCCCTTCCACCCCCTTCCACCCCCTTGTATCCTCCTTCCACCCCCTGTATCCCCTTCCACCCCCTGTATCCCCCTTCCATCCCCTGTATCCCCCTTCCAATCCCTTGTATCCTCCTTCCACCCCCTGTATCCTCCTTCCACCCCCTGTATCCCCCTTCCACCCCCTGTATCCCCCTTCCAATCCCTTCCACCCCCTTCCACCCCTTTATCCCCCTTCCACCCCTTTATCCCCCTTCCACCCCCGTATCCCCCTTCCAATCCCTTCCACCCCCTTCCACCCCCTTGTATCCCCCATCAACCCCCTTGTATCCCCCTTCCACCCCCTGTATCCCCCTTCCACCCCCTGTATCCCCCTTCCAATCCCTGTATCCCCCTTCCACCCCTTTATCCCCCTTCCAATCCCTTCCACCCCCTTCCACCCCTTTATCCCCCTTCCACCCCCTTGTATCCCCCTTCCACCCCCTGTATCCCCCTTCCACCCCCATGTATCCCCCTTCCAATCCCTGTATCCCCCTTCCACCCCTTTATCCCCCTTCCAATTCCTTCCACCCCCTTCCACCCCTTTATCCCCATTCCACCCCCTTGTATCCCCCTTCCACCCCCTGTATCCCCCTTCCACCCCCTGAATCCCCCTTCCACCCCCTGTATCCCCCTTCCAATCCCTTCCACCCCCTTCCACCCCTTTATCCCCCTTCCACCCCCTTATATCCCCCTTCCACCCCCTGTATCCCCCTTCCACCCCCTTGTATCCCCCTTCCACCCCCTGTATCCCCCTTCTACCCCCCTGTATCCCCCTTCCATCCCCTGTATCCCCCTTCCACCCCTTTATTCCCATTCCACCCCCTGTATCCCCTTCCACCCCCTGTATTTTCCTTCCATCCCCTGTATCCCCCTTCCAATCCCTTCCACCCCCTTCCACCCCCTTGTATCCTCCTTCCACCCCCTGTATCCCCTTCCACCCCCTGTATCCCCCTTCCATCCCCTGTATCCCCCTTCCAATCCCTTCCACCCCCTTCCACCCCCTTGTATCCTCCTTCCACCCCCTGTATCCTCCTTCCACCCCCTGTATCCCCCTTCCACCCCCTGTATCCCCCTTCCAATCCCTGTATCCCCCATCCACCCCCTGTATCCCCCTTCCACCCCCTGTATCCCCCTTCCAATCCCTTCCACCCCCTTCCACCCCTTTATCCCCCTTCCACCCCCGTATCCCCCTTCCAATCCCTTCCACCCCCTTCCACCCCCTTGTATCCCCCATCAACCCCCTTGTATCCCCCTTCCACCCCCTGTATCCCCCTTCCACCCCCTGTATCCCCCTTCCAATCCCTGAATCCCCCTTCCACCCCTTTATCCCCCTTCCAATCCCTTCCACCCCCTTCCACCCCTTTATCCCCCTTCCACCCCCTTGTATCCCCCTTCCACCCCCTGTATCCCCCTTCCACCCCCTGTATCCCCCTTCCAATCCCTGTATCCCCCTTCCACCCCTTTATCCCCCTTCCAATTCCTTCCACCCCCTTCCACCCCTTTATCCCCATTCCACCCCCTTGTATCCCCCTTCCACCCCCTGTATCCCCCTTCCACCCCCTGAATCCCCCTTCCACCCCCTGTATCCCCCTTCCAATCCCTTCCACCCCCTTCCACCCCTTTATCCCCCTTCCACCCCCTTGTATCCCCCTTCCACCCCCTGTATCCCCCTTCCACCCCCTTTGTATCCCCCTTCCACCCCCTGTATCCCCCTTCTACCCCCCTGTATCCCCCTTCCATCCCCTGTATCCCCCTTCCACCCCTTTATTCCCCTTCCACCCCCTGTATCCCCTTCCACCCCCTGTATTTTCCTTCCATCCCCTGTATCCCCCTTCCAATCCCTGTATCCCCCATCCACCCCCTGTATCCCCCTTCCACCCCCTGTATCCCCCTTCCAATCCCTTCCACCCCCTTCCACCCCTTTATCCCCCTTCCACCCCCGTATCCCCCTTCCAATCCCTTCCACCCCCTTCCACCCCCTTGTATCCCCCATCAACCCCCTTGTATCCCCCTTCCACCCCCTGTATCCCCCTTCCACCCCCTGTATCCCCCTTCCAATCCCTGTATCCCCCTTCCACCCCTTTATCCCCCTTCCAATCCCTTCCACCCCCTTCCACCCCTTTATCCCCCTTCCACCCCCTTGTATCCCCCTTCCACCCCCTGTATCCCCCTTCCACCCCCTGTATCCCCCTTCCAATCCCTGTATCCCCCTTCCACCCCTTTATCCCCCTTCCAATTCCTTCCACCCCCTTCCACCCCTTTATCCCCATTCCACCCCCTTGTATCCCCCTTCCACCCCCTGTATCCCCCTTCCACCCCCTGAATCCCCCTTCCACCCCCTGTATCCCCCTTCCAATCCCTTCCACCCCCTTCCACCCCTTTATCCCCCTTCCACCCCCTTGTATCCCCCTTCCACCCCCTGTATCCCCCTTCCACCCCCTTGTATCCCCCTTCCACCCCCTGTATCCCCCTTCTACCCCCCTGTATCCCCCTTCCATCCCCTGTATCCCCCTTCCACCCCTTTATTCCCCTTCCACCCCCTGTATCCCCTTCCACCCCCTGTATTTTCCTTCCATCCCCTGTATCCCCCTTCCAATCCCTTCCACCCCCTTCCACCCCCTTGTATCCTCCTTCCACCCCCTGTATCCCCTTCCACCCCCTGTATCCCCCTTCCATCCCCTGTATCCCCCTTCCAATCCCTTCCACCCCCTTCCACCCCCTTGTATCCTCCTTCCACCCCCTGTATCCTCCTTCCACCCACTGTATCCCCCTTCCACCCCCTGTATCCCCCTTCCAATCCCTGTATCCCCCATCCACCCCCTGTATCCCCCTTCCACCCCCTGTATCCCCCTTCCAATCCCTTCCACCCCCTTCCACCCCTTTATTCCCCTTCCACACCCGTATCCCCCTTCCAATCCCTTCCACCCCCTTCCACCCCCTTGTATCCCCCATCAACCCCCTTGTATCCCCCTTCCACCCCCTGTATCCCCCTTCCACCCCCTGTATCCCCCTTCCAATCCCTGTATCCCCCTTCCACCCCTTTATCCCCCTTCCAATCCCTTCCACCCCCTTCCACCCCTTTATCCCCCTTCCACCCCTTGTATCCCCCTTCCACCCCCTGTATCCCCCTTCCACCCCCTGTATCCCCCTTCCAATCCCTGTATCCCCCTTCCACCCCTTTATCCCCCTTCCAATTCCTTCCACCCCCTTCCACCCCTTTATCCCCCTTCCAATCCCTTCCACCCCCTTCCACCCCTTTATCCCCCTTCCACCCCCTTGTATCCCCCTTCCACCCCCTGTATCCCCCTTCCATCCCCTTCCATCCCCTGTATCCCCCTTCCACCCCTTTATTCCCCTTCCACCCCCTGTATCCCCTTCCACCCCCTGTATTTTCCTTCCATCCCCTGTATCCCCCTTCCAATCCCTTCCACCCCCTTCCACCCCCTTGTATCCTCCTTCCACCCCCTGTATCCCCTTCCACCCCCTGTATCCCCCTTCCATCCCCTGTATCCCCCTTCCAATCCCTTCCACCCCCTTCCACCCCCTTGTATCCTCCTTCCACCCCCTGTATCCTCCTTCCACCCCCTGTATCCCCCTTCCACCCCCTGTATCCCCCTTCCAATCCCTGTATCCCCCATCCACCCCCTGTAGCCCCCTTCCACCCCCTGTATCCCCCTTCCAATCCCTTCCACCCCCTTCCACCCCTTTATCCCCCTTCCACCCCCGTATCCCCCTTCCAATCCCTTCCACCCCCTTCCACCCCCTTGTATCCCCCATCAACCCCCTTGTATCCCCCTTCCACCCCCTGTATCCCCCTTCCACCCCCTGTATCCCCCTTCCACCCGCTGTATCCCCCTTCCACCCCCTGTATCCCCCTTCCAATCCCTGTATCCCCCTTCCACCCCTTTATCCCCCTTCCAATCCCTTCCACCCCCTTCCACCCCCTTCCACCCCCTGTATCCCCCTTCCACCCCCTTGTATCCCCCTTCCACCCCCTGTATCTCCCTTCCACCCCCTGTATCCCCCTTCCACCCCCTTTATCCCCCTTCCAATCCCTTCCACCCCCTTCCACCCCTTTATCCCCCTTCCACCCCCTTGTATCCCCCTTCCACCCCCTTTATTCCCCTTCCACCCCCTGTATCCCCCTTCCAATCCCCTTTATTTCCCTTCCACCCCCTGTATCCCCCTTCCACCCCCTTGTACCCCCCTTCCACCCCCTGTATCCCCTTCCACCCCTTTATCCCCCTTCCACTCCCTTGTATCCTCCTTCCTCCTCCTGTGTCCCCCTTCCACCCCCTGTATCCCCCTTCCACCCCCTGTATCCCCTTCCACCCCCTGTATCCCCCTTCCAATCCCTTCCACCCCCTGTATCCCCCTTCCAATCCCTGTATCCCCCTTCCAATCCCTGTATCCCCCTTCCACCCCTTTATTCCCCTTCCACCCCCTGTATACCCTTCCACCCCCTGTATCCCCCTTCCAATCCCTTCCACCCCCTTCCACCCCTTTATCCCCCTTCCACCCCCTTGTATCCCCATTCCACCCATTGTATTCCCCTTCCACCCCCTGTATCCCCCTTCCATCCCCTTTATTCCCCTTCCACCCCCTGTATCCCCCTTCCACCCCTTTATTCCCCTTCCACCCCCTGTATCCCCCTTCCATCCCCTGTATCCCCCTTCCACCCCTTTATTCCCCTTCCACCCCCTGTATCCCCCTTCCACCCCCTGTATCCCCCTTCCACCCCCTGTATCCCCCTTCCACCCCTGTATCCCCTTCCACCCCCTGTATCCCCCTTCCAATGCCTGTATCCCCCATCCACCCCTTTATTCCCCTTCCACCCCCTGTATCCCCCTTCCACCCCCTTGTATCCCCCTTCCACCCCCTGTATCCCCCTTCCAATCCCTTCCACCCCCTTCCACCCCTGTATCCCCCTTCCACCCCCTGTTTCCCCCTTCCACCCCCTGTATCCCCTTCCACCCCCTGTATCCCCCTTCCACCCCCTGTATCCCCCTTCCACCCCCTGTATCCCCCTTCCAATCCATTCCACCCCCTTCCACCCCTTTATCCCCCTTCCAATCCCTGTATCCCCCATCCACCCCTTTATTTCCCTTCCACCCCTTTATCCTCCTTCCACCCCCTGTATCCCCTTCCACCCCCTGTATCCCCCTTCCAATCCCTGTATCCCCCTTCAACCCCTTTATCCCCCTTCCACCCCCTGTAAACGTTTTCTGTATGTCTTCACAAGGTTTTCACACACTGTTGCTGGTATTTTGGCCCATTCCTCCATGCAGATCTCCTCTGGAGCAGTGATGTTTTGGGGCTGTCGCTGGCCAACACAGACTTTCAACTCCCTCCTAAGATTTTCTATGGGGTTGAGATCTGGAGACTGGCTAGGCCACTCCAGGACCTTGAAATGCTTCTTACGAAGCCACTCCTTCGTTGCCCGGGCGGTGTGTTTGGGATCATTGTCATGCTGAAAGACCCAGCCACGTTTCATCTTCAATGGCCTTGCTGATGGAAGGAGGTTTTCACTCAAAATCTCACGAAACATGGCCCCATTCATTCTTTCCTTTACACAGATCAGTCGTCCTGGTCTCTTTGCAGAAAAACAGCCCCAAAGCATGATGTTTCCACCCCCATGCTTCACAGTAGGTATGGTGTTGTATGACAGCATGTATGAATTCCATGCTGTCACAGTCACTAGCCCATTTAAGCTTAATATCCTTGTCATCTATCGCCCTCCAGGTTCCCTTGGAGAGTTCATCAATGAGCTTGACGCCTTAATAACTTCCTTTCCTGAGGATGGCTCACCCCTCACAGTTCTGGGGGATTTCAACCTCCCTACGTCTACATTTGACTCATTTCTCTCAACCTCCTTCTTTCCACTCCTCTCCTCTTTTGACCTCACCCTCTCACAGTCCCCTACTCACAAGGCAGGCAATACGCTTGACCTCATCTTTACTAGATGCTGTTCTTCTACTAATCTCACTGCAACTCCCCTCCAAGTCTCCGACCACTACTTTGTATCCTTTTCTGTCTCTCTCCCTCTCCTCCAACACTACTCACTCTGCCCCTACACAGATGGTAATGCGCCGTCGCAACCTTCGCTCTCTCTCTCCCGCTACTCTCTCCTCTTCCATCCTATCATCTCTTCCCTCTGCTCAATCCTTCTCCCTCCAATCTCCTGATTCTGCCTCCTCAACCCTCCTCTCCTCCCTTTCTGCATCCTTTGACTCTCTATGTCCCCTATCTTCCCGGCCGGCTCGGTCCTCCCCTCCAGCTCCGTGGCTTGATGACTCATTGCGAGCTCACAGAACAGAGCTCCGGGCAGCTGAGCGGAAATGGAAGAAAACTAGACTCCCTGCAGACCTGGCATCTTTTCACTCCCTCCTCTCTACATTTTCTTCATCTGTTTCTGCTGCTAAGGCCACTTTCTACCACTCTAAATTCCAAGCATCCGCCTCTAACCCTAGGAAGCTCTTTGCCACATTCTCCTCCCTGCTGAATCCTCCCCCCCCCCCCTCCCTCTCTGTGGATGACTTCGTCAACCATTTTGAAAAGAAGGTTGACGACATCCGATCCTTGTTTGTTAAGTCAAATGACACTGCTGGTCCTGCTCACACTGCCCTACCCTATGCTTTGACTTCTTTCTCCCCTCTCTCTCCAGATAAAATCTTGCAACTTGTGACGGCAGGCCGCCCAACAACCTGCCCGCTTGACCCTATCCCCTCCTCTCTTCTCCAGACCATCTCCGGTGACCTTCTCCCTTACCTCACCTCGCTGATCAACTCATCCTTGACCGCTGACTATGTCCCTTCCATCTTCAAGAGAGCGAGAGTTGTACCCCTTCTCAAAAAACCAACACTCGATCCCTCTAATGTCAACAACTACAGATCAGTATCCCTTCTTTCTTTTCTCTCCAAAACTATTGAGCGTGCCGTCTTTAGCCAACTCTCTTGCTATCTCTCTCAGAATGACCTTCTTGATCCAAACCAGTCAGGTTTCAAGACTGGTCATTCAACTGAGACTGCTCTTCTCTGTGTCACAGAGGCTAAAGCTAACTCTCTCTCCTCTGCTCTTCTCCTTCTAGACCTGTCTGCTGCCTTTGATACTGTGAACCATCAGATCCTCCTCTCCACCCTCTCCGACCTGGGCATCTCTGGCGCGGCTCACTCTTGGATTGCGTCCTACCTGACCGGTCGCTCCTACCAAGTGGCGTGGCGAGAAGCTGTCTCCGCACCACGTGCTCTCACCACTGGTGTCCCCCAGGGCTCAGTTCTAGGCCCTCTCCTATTCTCACTATACACCAAGTCACTTGGCTCTGTCATATCCTCACATGGCCTCTCCTATCATTGCTACGCTGACGACACACAACTAATCTTTTCCTTTCCCCCTTCTGATAACCAGGTGGCGAATCGCATCTCTGCATGTCTGGCACACATATCAGTATGGATGACGGATCACCACCTCAAGCTGAACCTCGGCAAGACGGAGCTGCTCTTCTTCCCGGGGAAGGACTGCCTGTTCCATGATCTCGCCATCACGGTTGACAACTCCGTTGTGTCCTCCTCCCAGAGTGCGAAGAGCCTTGGCGTGACCCTGGACAACACCCTGTCGTTCTCCGCTAACATCAAGGCGGTGACCCGATCCTGTAGGTTCATGCTCTACAACATTCGGAGAGTACGACCCTGCCTTACACAGGAAGCGGCACAGGTCCTAATCCAGGCACTTGTCATCTCCCGTCTGGATTACTGCAACTCGCTGTTGGCTGGGCTCCCTGCCTTTGCCATTAAACCCCTACAACTCATCCAGAATGCCGCAGCCCGTCTGGTGTTCAACCTTCCCAAGTTCTCTCACGTCACCCCGCTCCTCCGCACACTCCACTGGCTTCCAGTTGAAGCTCGCATCTGCTACAAGACCATGGTGCTTGCCTACGGAGCTGTGAGGAGAACGGCACCTCCGTACCTTCAGGCTCTGATCAGTCCCTACACCCAAACGAGGGCATTGCGTTCATCCACCTCTGGCCTGCTGGGTCCCCTACCTTTGCGTAAGCATAGTTCCCGCTCAGCCCAGTCAAAACTGTTAGCTTCTCTGGCACCCCAATGGTGGAACAAGCTCCCTCACGACGCCAGGACAGCGGAGTCAAAGTTCCGGAGACATTTGAAACCCCACCTCTTTAAGGAATACCTGGGATAGGATAAAGTAATCCTTCTACCCCCCCCCCCCCCTTTACTCCAACCCCCCCCCCCCCCCCCCCCCCCCAAAAAAAAAGAAAAAAAAGAAAACATTGTAAAGTGGTTATCCCACTGGCTATAAGGTGAATGCACCTATTTGTAAGTCGCTCTGGATAAGAGCATCTGCTAAATGACGTAAATGTAAATGTAAATATGTTCTTTGGATGCAACTCAGCATTCTTTGTCCTCCAAACACGACGAGTTGAGTTTTTACCAAAAAGTTCTATTTTGGTTTCATCTGACCATATGACATTCTCCCAATCCTCTTCTGGATCATCCAAATGCACTCTAGCAAACTTCAGACGGGCCTGGACATGTACTGGCTTAAGCAGGGGGACACGTCTGGCACTGCAGGATTTGAGTCCCTGGCGGTGTAGTGTGTTACTGATGGTAGGCTTTGTTACTTTGGTCCCAGCTCTCTGCAGGTCATTCACTAGGTCCCCCCGTGTGGTTCTGGGATTTTTGCTCACCGTTCTTGTGATCATTTTGACCCCACGGGGTGAGATGTTGCATGGAGCCCCAGATCGAGGGAGATTATCAGTGGTCTTGTATGTCTTCCATTTCCTAATAATTGCTCCCACAGTTCATTTCTTCAAACCAAGCTGCTTACCTACTGCAGATTCAGTCTTCCCAGCCTGGTGCAGGTCTACAATTTTGTTTCTGGTGTCCTTTGACAGCTCTTTGGTCTTGGCCATGGTGGAGTTTGGAGTGTGACTGTTTGAGGTTGTGGACAGGTGTATTATATACTGATAACAAGTTCAAACAGGTGCCATTAATACAGGTAACGAGTGGAGGACAGAGGAGCCTCTTAAAGAAGAAGTTACAGGTCTGTGAGAGCCAGAAATCTTGCTTGTTTGTAGGTGACCAAATACTTATTTTCCACCATAATTTGCAAATAAATTCATTAAAAATCCTACAATGTGATTTACTGGATTTTTCTCAATTTGTCTGTCATAGTTGACATGTACCTATGATGAAAATCACAGGCCTCTCTCATCTTTTTAAGTGGGAGAACTTGCACAATTGGTGGCTGACTAAATACTTTTTCCCCCCACTGTACCCTCCACAAGATAACCTTCACTCCAAATCAACTCCAAACCTACAACCTGATTTTGGACAAAGATACCTGGACGGATTCCTACTACCAAAGATTCTTATTCCCAAGGACGATACAGCAAATGCTCTGGCAAACCAACGACCAGCAAAAGAAGCACAAGAAACCTGAAAACACCTGAAAACACCATCCAACCTGGAACTGAGTCAGTAATGTTTAGTCTGAAGTTACTTTTAAAGCCAAGAAGAAAAATAAATTACAATAATCTATTTTACTTTATAAGGACTGAATGATAAGTAAAGGCTACCAAGCGTAGATATAGATCTGGCTGCAACTTCAATTTGCACTGAGGTGTGAAGTGAAAGGTGTCACAGCCCTTGAGACCAACAATGGAGGAGTGTTTCACAGCCTCCCCCACCCAAATGCAGAGGCCTTCGAAGCCCCCTCCCTCTGTTCAGAGGTCATTACAATACAGTACCCCCTGGATGTAAAAAATTAGAAGGCATGGAAAGAGTACAAAAATAAGCTCCTTAAGGACAATCCAGAGACACTTTTTGCTGACTTCTACAAAAATGTGAACATAAGCAACTTAATGTTACACACAGACCATCCCCTGGCAAGGGGTGTTAGCGATGGGGTGGAAACTCAGGACACTAGACAACGAGGACTCTGAGTCAGCCAATATCAACGTGTACAAGTCTGGAACAGTAATGGTACAGGGCAACCACAAACTGTTTCAGTTGGACTTTCACAGAATCAAAGAGGGAGCGCAGCAGGAGAAGCTCTCTCTTTGAGAAAGACTCCCCCACCCCGAGTGAGTCAGACCAGACCTCGGCCTTATGCAACCCCACAGATGAGCAACCCCAAATGGAAAGTCAACCTCCCAGCACAGAGCACTACTCCCTCACTGAAATGAAGGATAAATTCACCCAGCTGGAGGTAAGGCAGGTGGAGCTGGAACAGCAGGTGAACACACTCCAGTCAGCACAGACCCAGACAACAGTCCAGCACAATAACACCCCCTCAAACAGAACCAGATAGCTGGAGTTGGAGAGAGACATGTCTGCACTCTGGACTGTGGTGAGACAACATCAACAGGAGAAAGAGCAGGAGCAGGAGAAGAACAGAACACTAGAGGAGAGGATCAGAGTGCTGGAGGAGAAGGTGAGAACGATGACGGGTGACAGAGAACAACCCATTAGAGAGCTGGCCAACCCGGCAGAGAAGCCAGCAGAACAGCCCACCTCAGATCCTAACCAAAGTCTCGACACCACAGCACAACAGTCCACCCCAGACCCTGACAATAGCCTCGACACCACAGCAGAACAGTCCACCCCAGACCCTGACAATAGCCTCGACACCACAGCACAACAGTCCACCCCAGACCCTGACAATAGCCTCGACACCACAGCACAACAGTCCACCCCAGACCCTGACAATAGCCTCGACACCACAGCACAACAGTCCACCCCAGACCCTGACAATAGCCTCGACACCACAGCAGAACAGTCCACCCCAGACCCTGACAATAGCCTCGACACCACAGCACAACAGTCCACCCCAGACCCTGACAATAGCCTTGACACCACAGCACAACAGTCCACCCCAGACCCTGACAATAGCCTCGACACCACAGCACAACAGTCCACCCCAGACCCTGACAATAGCCTCGACACCACAGCACAACAGTCCACCCCAGACCCTGACAATATCCTCGACACCACAGCACAACAGATAAATTAAGCCCAGGGGAGCCACCCCCTCTGAGCACCTCCCCCCCCCCCATCAGCCACCCTGATAGCCCTCCTGACGACCCCCCCACACCCACTGAGAACATACACAAGCCACAGATTGTACTCCTTATGGACTCAAACGGGAAATATACAAGAAAATAAACTTTTTCCCAAACACACAGTGTCTCAACTCTGGTGTCTTTCCCAATATTTGGAACCAGGGTGTCACGACTTCCTCCGAAGCTGCCTCCTCTCCTTGTTCGGGCAGGCTTCGGCGTTCGTCGTCACAGGCCTTCTAGCCACTGCCGCTCCTCATCTCATCATTCCATTTGTTTTGTCTTGTTTATTACACACACCTGGTTCATATCCCCTCATCAGTACCTGTATAAGTGTCCCCTCTGCCCCCCTTGTCCTTGTGGGTGATTGTTTATTGTGAGGAGAGAGTAGCTCGGTTGAGCTCAGTGTATTTTGTATTGCCGGGGTATAATTTCCCCGTGTGCCTGTTTTGTTCCTGTGTGCCTGTTTTGCGCACTGGATTGGTTGACGCTATCCTGCGTAACTCTGGATTACGGAATAAACTCTGTATTCTGTGATTTACCCTCCTGCGCCTGACTCCTTCAGATCACGCATCACACAAGGACTGATCACCCCAATCCACAAAAGTGGAGACAAATTTGACCCCAATAACTAGCGTGGGATATGCATCAACAGCAACCTTGGGAAAATCCTCTGCATTATCATTAACAGCAGACTAGTTCATTTCCTCAGTGAAAACAATGTACAGAGCAAATGTCAAATTGGCTTTTTACCAAATTACCGTACGACAGACTACATATTCACCCTGCACACCATAATTGACAAACAAACCAACCAAAACAAAGGCAAAGTCTTCTCATGCTTTGTTGATTTCAAAAAAGCTTTTGACTCAATTTGGCATGAGGGTCTGCTATACAAATTGATGGAATGTGGTTTTGGGGAAAAACATATGACATTATAAAATTCATGTACAGAAACAACAAGTGTGCGGTTAAAATTGCCCAAAAACACATACATTTAACCTCTGTAACTGTTTTAAAGTCACAATTGGCCTCATGGTGAAATCCCTGAGCGGTTTCCTTCCTCTCCGGCAAATGAGTTAGGAAAGACGCCTGTATCTTTGTAGTGACTGGGTGTATTGATACACCATCCAAAGTGTAATTAGTATTTCTCTAATGGTTATTCAACGTCTGTTTTTGTTTTGTTTTTTTACACATCTACCAATAGGTTCCTTCTGTATGTATGTATGTACTGTATGTATATTATATGGGGGATTAGAAGTGACGCAGACCATTACATTGATGGAAGTTACAATCTATCTGCAATATTAAAGCTTATCTACCCACTAACACTAAAAAATGAACAAATAAAAAAAATAAAAAAATGGTGCCCTTCTTTTCGAGGCGTTGGAAAACCTCCCTGGTTTTATGGTTGAATCTGTGTTTGAAATTCACTGCTCAACTGAGGGATCTTACAGATAATTGCATGTGTCGGGTACAGAGATGAGGTAGTCATTCAAAAATCATGTTAAACACTATTACTGCACACAGAGTGAGTCCATGCAACTTATTATGTGACTTGGTAAGCAAATATTTACTCCTGAAGTTATTTAGGCTTGCCATAACAAAGGGGTTGATTAATTATTGACTCAAGATATTTCAGCTTTTCATTTGTTATTAATTTGTAAAAATGTCTAAAAATATTATTCCACATTGTCATTCTGGGGTATTATGCGTAGGCTAGTGACACAAAATCTCAATTGAATCCATTTTAAATTGAGGCTGTAACACAACAAAAGGTGTAAAAAGTCAAGGGTGTGAATACTTTCAGAAGGCAGTGTATCTGGTAAACAGAGGAGATTAGCCCAGCACAGCTTTAAGGTCTTTGTTGAATCACAGAGGGCTGAACCAAGAGACAATGAGTAGCATGAAGTATCTGTCTCCCATGGTCTGTGCTTAACCAATGTCACTACGCCATAGGAACAAATGAGTTGGCCCGTATCTGGCTGGCTGGATGGGAGCAGTGATGCTGGATGGGAGCAGTGATGCTGGATGGGAGCAGTGATGCTGGATGGGAGCAGTGATGCTGGATGGGAGCAGTGATGCCTAGGTAGCTGCAGCAGTAGCAGTAAGAGCCTCAATTACTTGATGTGCTTTTAATCTGCTAGTATTCTACATTCTCATTCAGGATGAGGTTGTCAAATTAATCTGCTAGTATTCTACATTCTCATTCAGGATGAGGTTGTCAAATTAATCTGCTAGTATTCTACATTCTAATTCAGGATGAGGTTGTCAAATTAATCTGCTAGTATTCTACATTCTCATTCAGGATGAGGTTGTCAAATTAATCTGCTATTATTCTACATTCTCATTCAGGATGAGGTAGTAAAATCAAAAAGAATGTAAGGGATACCCTCAGGAACACCCCGACATCAAGTATCCTCATATTCTACTGATCATTTTCTATGTGTAGATTTTTAAAAATATGTGGTTTGTCATTAAGAAAATCATTTTTTTGCATTTGGGTGTTAGTGAGAGTTGTATTGAATCTGGGTGTTAGTGAGGTTTGTATTGTATCTGGGTGTTAGTGAGAGTTGTATTGTATCTGGGTGTTAATGAGAGTTGTATTGTATCTGGGTGTTAGTGAGGTTTGTATTGTATCTGGGTGTTATTGAGAGTTGTATTGTATCTGGGTGTTAGTGAGAGTTGTATTGTATCTGGGTGTTAGTGAGAGTTGTATTGTATCTGGGTGTTAGTGTGGTTTGTATTGTATCTGGGTGTTAGTGTGGTTTGTATTGTATCTGGGTGTTAGTGAGAGTTGTATTGTATCTGGGTGTTAATGAGAGTTGTATTGTATCTGGGTGTTAGTGAGAGTTGTATTGTATCTGGGTGTTAGTGAGAGTTGTATTGTATCTGGGTGTTAGTGTGGTTTGTATTGTATCTGGGTGTTAATGAGAGTTGTATTGTATCTGGGTGTTAATGAGAGTTGTATTGTTGTCACGACTGTCTGTGAGATGCGGTAAACGAAGTCAGGCGCAGGACACAGAACTCTCGGATACGTACTTTAAATACGAAAAGGATCCAAAAGGACACAGAAAATAACTCCACTTAGGGAGGAAATAACCCGCTCACAAAATAGACAACCGTGAAGGGGAAAACAATCACACACAAAGTACAGATGAGAGACAGGGGTAATTATAAGGGAAACAATTAACATAATGACGAACAGGTGTAAACAATACAGACAAAACTAAACAAACACCGATAACATCGAACGGCAGTAGCTAGTACTCCAGGGACGACGAACGCCGAAGCCTGCCCGAGCAAGGAGGAGGAGCAGCCTCGGCAGAATCCGTGACAGTACCCCCCCCCCCCTTGACGTGCGGCCCCAGCCGTGCGCCCGACCCCGGCCTCGGGGACGGCCAGGAGGACGCGGAGCAGGGCGAGTTGGGTGACTCCAGTGGAACTCTGTCAACAGAGAGGGATCTAGGATGTCCCTCCTAGGGACCCAGCACCGTTCCTCTGGACCGTACCCCTCCCACTCCACGAGATACTGCAGACCCCACATCCAACGCCTCGAATCCACGATGGAACGGACTGAGTACGCCGGAGCCCCTTCGATGTCTAGTGGGGGCGGAGGGGCCTCTTGTACCTCATTCTCCTGGAGTGGACCAGCTACCACCGGCCTGAGGAGAGACACATGGAACGAGGGGTTAATGCGATAATTAACAGGCAGCTGTAACCTATAACATACCTCGTTCAATCTCCTCAGGACTTTAAATGGCCCCACAAACCGCCGGCTCAGCTTCCGGCAGGGCAGGTGAAGGGGCAGGTTTCTGGTCGAGAGCCAGACCCGATCTCCCGATGCATAAACCGGACCCTCACTGCGGTGGCGATTGGCGCTCGCCTTTTGCCGTCTGATGGCCCGCTGCAGATGGACGTGCGCAGCGTTCCATGTCTCCTCCGAGCGCCGAAACCATTCATCCACCGCAGGAGCCTTGATCTAGCTCTGATGCCAGGGTGCCAGAACCGGCTGATAGCCCAACACACACTGGAAAGGAGTGAGATTAGTGGAGGAGTGGCGGAGTGAGTTTTGGGCTATCTCTGCCCAGGGAATATACCTCGACCACTCCTCCTGCCGGTCCTGGCAGTAGGACCTCAGAAACCTACCCACATCTTGGTTTACTCTCTCCACCTGCCCATTACTCTCAGGGTGAAAACCCGAGGTAAGGCTGATCGAGACCCCCAAACGTTCCATAAATGCCCTCCACACTCTAGAGGTGAACTGGGGACCCCGATCCGACACTATATCCTCAGGCACCCCGTAGTGCCGGAAAACGTGAGTAAACAGGGCTTCGGCCGTTTGTAGGGCTGTAGGAAGACCTGGCATAGGGATGAGACGGCAGGCCTTAGAAAACCGATCCACAACGACCAAGATCATGGTATTCCCCTGGGAGGGGGGAAGGTCCGTGACAAAATCCACCGACAGGTGAGACCACGGCCATTGTGGAACGGGGAGAGGTTGTAACTTCCCCCTGGGCAGGTGTCTAGGCGCCTTACACTGGGCGCACACCGAGCAGGAAGAAATGTAAACTCTCATGTCCTTAGCTAAGGTGGGCCACCAGTACTTCCCGCTAAGACAGTGCACCGTCCGACCAATACCAGGATGACCAGAGGAGGGTGACGTGTGAGCCCAATAAATCAGTCGGTCACGGACCTCGAGCGGCACGTACCTCCGTCCCTCTGGACACTCTGGGGGAGAAGGGTCGGTACATAACGCCCGCTCGATTTCCGTGTCGACCTCCCACACCACCGGTGCCACGAGACAAGACTCCGGTAGTATGGGAGTGGGCTCAATGGACCTCTCCTCTGTGTCATATCGTCGGGACAGGGCGTCTGCCTTAACGTTCTGTGACCCGGGGATATACGTGATCTTAAAGACAAACCGGGCCAGAAACATGGCCCACCTAGCCTGACGAGGGTTCAGTCTCTTCGCTGCCCGGATGTACTCCAGGTTACGATGGTCAGTCAGAATGAGAAAAGGGTGGTTAGCCCCCTCAAGCCAATGTCTCCACACCTTCAGGGCCTGGACCACAGCTAGCAGCTCCCTGTCCCCCACGTCATAATTGCGTTCCGCCGGACTGAGCTTCTTAGAATAGAAAGCACAGGGGCGGAGTTTTGGAGGCGTGCCCGAGCGCTGAGACAGTATAGCACCGATCCCCGCCTCGGACGCATCCACCTCAACTTGGAACGCCAAAGAGGGATCCGGATGTGCCAGCACCGGAACTGAGGTGAACAGGTCCTTCAAATGACTAAACGCCCGGTCCGCCTCAGCCGACCACTGCAAACGCACCAGGCCCTCCTTTAGCAGGGAGGTAATGGGAGCCGCTACCTGTCCAAAACCCCGTATAAACCTCCGGTAGTAATTGGCAAAACCCAAAAACCGCTGCACCTCCTTTACTGTAGTTGGAGTCTGCCAATTACGCACGGCTGAAACGCGGTCAATCTCCATCTCCACCTCTGACGCAGACAACCGGTGTCCCAGGAAGGAGATGGACTCCTGGAAAAACAGACATTTCTCTGCCTTCACATACAGATCATGCTCCAACAGTCTACCCAGCACCCGTCGTACCAGGGATACATGCTCGGTACGTGTAGCGGAGTATATCAGAATGTCATCAATATACACCACTACCCCCTGTCCATGCAAATCCCGGAAAATCTCGTCTACAAATGATTGGAAGAATGAAGGAGCATTCATTAGACTGTATGGCATGACGAGGTACTCATAGTGACCCGAGGTGGTGCTGAAGGCTGTTTTCCACTCATCTCCCTCCCGAATGCACACCAGGTTGTAAGCGCTCCTGAGATCCAATTTTGTGAAGAAGCGCGCCCCGTGTAATGACTCCGTCATACTAGCAATCAGAGGGAGAGGATAGCTGTATTTGATAGTGATCTGATTGAGACCACGGTAATCAATACACGGGCGTAAACCCCCATCCTTCTTCTTCACAAAAAAGAAACTTGAGGACGCAGGACAAGTGGAAGACCGTATGTATCCCTGTCTCAAGGATTCGGCGACGTATGTCTCCATAGCAGCCGTCTCCTCCTGAGACAGAGGATACACATGGCTGCGAGGGAGCGCCGCGCCAACCTGGAGGTCTATCGCACAATCCCCCTGTCGATGAGGTGGTAATTGAGTCGCCTTCTTCTTACCGAAGGCGCTTGCCAAATCGGCATACTCAGGAGGAATGTGCATTGTGGGCATTTGGTTCGGACTCTCCACCGTCGTTGCCCCTACGGAAACACCTACACACCGCCCCACACACTGATCAGACCATCCGTTGAGAGCCCTCTGTTGCCATGAAATGTTGGGGTCATGAGATAATAACCAGGGAAGTCCCAACACCACTGGAAACGCAGGAGAGTCAATTAAATACAACTAAATGGTCTCCTCATGACCCTTCTGCGTTTTCATCTTAAGTGGCGCTGTGACCTCCCTAATCAATCCCGACCCCAAAGGGCGGCTTTCTAGTACCTACTACCAGCACCCCCGAGCTCCATAGGGCTCGGCTCGGAGGTGCTGGGGGATGGAATGGATGGCCCCAGCGCTGGACGTCCGCGGGTAGCCAATAAGGTATCCAAGCGAATCGACATGTCCACCAGCTGATCGAAGCTTAGGTTGGTGTCCCTGCAGGCCAGCTCTCGACGAACGTCCTCCCTCAGGCTGCATCTGTAGTGGTCGATGAGGGCCCTCTCATTCCATCCCGAATTGGCAGCCAGAGTCCGGAAGTCCAGTGCGAATTCCTGCGCGCTCCTCCTCCCCTGTCTGAGGTGGAATAGATGCTCACCAGCCGCCTTCCCCTTCGGGGGATGATCGAACACTGCCCTGAAGCGGCGGGTGAACTCCGCATAGTTCACAGTAGCGGCGTCTAGCCCTCCAAACTCGGCGTTTGCCCACTCCAGTGCCTTGCCGGACAGACAGGAGATGAGGGCGGACACGCTCTCGTATCCCGAGGGTGCCGGGTGAATGGTTGCCAGGTAAAGTTCCACCTGGAGCAGGAAACCCTGACACCCGGCTGCGGTGCCATCATAAGCCCTCGGGAGCGAGAGCCGAATCCCACTGGACTCCGGATGTGAGACGATAGGAGTAGCCGATGGTGGTGTATCGTTGGAGGAGGTGTGGGCAAACCTCCTCTCTCCCATCGTCCCAAAGTGTTCATAACGTTATCCATAGCGGCACCAAGATTTTGGAGCATCGCTGCCTGTTGTAGGACGTGCTCCTCGAGTGATCCAGTCGGTGCCGTCGCTCCTGCTGACTCCATGGTAAGGTGTGTGATTCTGTCACAACTGTCTGTGAGATGCGGTAAACGAAGTCAGGCGCAGGACACAGAACTCTCGGATACGTACTTTAAATACGAAAAGGATCCAAAAGGACACAGAAAATAACTCCACGCAGGGAGGAAATAACCCGCTCACAAAATAGACAACCGTGAAGGGGAAAACAATCACACACAAAGTACAAATGAGAGACAGGGGTAATTATAAGGGAAACAATTAACATAATGACGAACAGGTGTAAACAATACAGACAAAACTAAACAAACACCGATAACATCGAACGGCAGTAGCTAGTACTCCGGGGACGATGAACGCCGAAGCCTGCCCGAGCAAGGAGGAGGAGAAGCCTCGGCAGAATCCGTGACAATTGTATCTGGGTGTTAGTGAGAGTTGTATTGTATCTAGGTGTTAGTGAGAGTTGTATTGTATCTGGGTGTTAGTGAGGTTTGTATTGTATCTGGGTAATAGTGAGAATTGTATTGCATCTGGGTGTTAATGAGTGTTGTATTGTATCTGGGTGTTAGTGAGAGTTGTATTGTATTTGGGTGTTAGTGAGAGTTGTATTGTATATGGGTGTTAGAGAGGTTTGTATTGTATCTGGGTGTTAGTGAGAGTTGTATTGTATCTGGGTGTTAGTGAGGTTTGTATTGTATCTGGGTGTTAGTGAGAGTTGTATTGTATCTGGGTGTTAGTGAGGTTTGTATTGTATCTGGGTGTTAGTGAGAGTTGTATTGTATCTGGGTGTTAGTGAGAGTTGTATTGTATCTGGGTGTTAGTGAGAGTTGGATTGCATCTGGGTGTTATTGAGTGTTGTATTGTATCTGGGTGTAAGTGAGAGTTGTATTGTATTTGGGTGATAATGAGAGTTGTATTGTATCTGGGTGTTAGTGAGGTTTGTATTGTATCTGGGTGTTAGTGAGAGTTGTATTGTATCTGGGTGTTAGTGAGGTTTGTATTGTATCTGGGTTTTAGTGAGAGTTGTATTGTATCTGGGTGTTAGTGAGAGTTGTATTGTATCTGGGTGTTAGTGTGGTTTGTATTGTATCTGGGTGTTAGTGAGAGTTGTATTGTATCTGGGTTTTAGTGAGAGTTGTATTGTATCTGGGTGTTAGTGAGAGTTGTATTGTATCTGGGTGTTAGTGTGGTTTGTATTGTATCTGGGTGTTAGTGAGAGTTGTATTGTATCTGGGTGTTAGTGAGAGTTTATTGTATCTGGGTGTTAGTGAGAGTTGTATTGTATCTGGGTGTTAGTGTGGTTTGTATTGTATCTGGGTGTTAGTGAGAGTTGTATTGTATCTGGGTGTTAGTGAGAGTTGTATTGTATCTGGGTGTTAGTGTGGTTTGTATTGTATCTGGGTGTTAGTGTGGTTTGTATTGTATCTGGGTGTTAGTGAGAGTTGTATTGTATCTGGGTGTTAGTGAGAGTTGTATTGTATCTGGGTGTTAGTGAGAGTTGTATTGTATCTGGGTGTTAGTGAGAGTTGTATTGTATCTGGGTGTTAGTGAGAGTTGTATTGTATCTGGGTGTTAGTGATGTTTGTATTGTATCTGGGTGTTAGTAATAGTTGTATTGTCTATGGTTGTTAATGAGAGTTGTATTGTATCTGGGTGTTAGTGAGGTTTGTATTGTATCTGGGTGTTAGTGAGTTTTGTATTGTATCTGGGTGTTAGTGACGTTTGTATTGTATCTGGGTGTTATTGAGGTTTGTATTTTATATGGGTGTTATTGAGAGTTGTATTGTATCTGGGTGTTAGTGAGAGTTGTATTGTATCTGGGTGTTAGTGTGGTTTGTATTGTATCTGGGTGCAAGTGAGAGTTATATTGTATCTGGGTGTTAGTGAGGTTTGTATTGTATCTGGGTGTTAGTGAGAGTTTAATTGCATCTGGGTGTTAATGAGAGTTGTATTGTATCTGGGTGTTAGTGAGAGTTGTATTATATATGGTTGTTAATGAGTGTTGTATTGTATCTGGGTGTTAGCGAGAGTTGTATTGTGTATGGGTGTTACAGAGAATTGTATTGTATCTGGGTGTTAGTGAGAGTTGTATTGTATCTGGGTGTTAGTGAGAGTTGTATTGTATCTGGCTGTTAGTGAGAGTTGTATTGTATTTGGGTGTTAATGAGAGTTGTATTGTATCTGGGTGTTAGCGAGGTTTGTATTGTATCTGGGTGTTAGTGAGGTTTGTATTGTATCTGGGTGTTAGTGAGAGTTGTATTGTATCTGGGTGTTAGTGAGGTTTGTATTGTATCTGGGTGTTAGTGAGAGTTGTATTGTATCTGGGTGTTAGTGAGAGTTGTATTGTATTGGGTGTTAGTGAGAGTTGTATTGTATCTGGGTGTTAGTGAGAGTTGGATTGCATCTGGGTGTTATTGAGTGTTGTATTGTATCTGGGTGTAAGTGAGAGTTGTATTGTATTTGGGTGATAATGAGAGTTGTATTGTATCTGGGTGTTAGTGAGGTTTGTATTGTATCTGGGTGTTAGTGAGAGTTGTATTGTATCTGGGTGTTAGTGAGGTTTGTATTGTATCTGGGTTTTAGTGAGAGTTGTATTGTATCTGGGTGTTAGTGAGAGTTGTATTGTATCTGGGTGTTAGTGTGGTTTGTATTGTATCTGGGTGTTAGTGAGAGTTGTATTGTATCTGGGTTTTAGTGAGAGTTGTATTGTATCTGGGTGTTAGTGAGAGTTGTATTGTATCTGGGTGTTAGTGTGGTTTGTATTGTATCTGGGTGTTAGTGAGAGTTGTATTGTATCTGGGTGTTAGTGAGAGTTTATTGTATCTGGGTGTTAGTGAGAGTTGTATTGTATCTGGGTGTTAGTGTGGTTTGTATTGTATCTGGGTGTTAGTGAGAGTTGTATTGTATCTGGGTGTTAGTGAGAGTTGTATTGTATCTGGGTGTTAGTGAGAGTTGTATTGTATCTGGGTGTTAGTGAGAGTTGTATTGTATCTGGGTGTTAGTGATGTTTGTATTGTATCTGGGTGTTAGTAATAGTTGTATTGTCTATGGTTGTTAATGAGAGTTGTATTGTATCTGGGTGTTAGTGAGGTTTGTATTGTATCTGGGTGTTAGTGAGTTTTGTATTGTATCTGGGTGTTAGTGACGTTTGTATTGTATCTGGGTGTTATTGAGGTTTGTATTTTATATGGGTGTTATTGAGAGTTGTATTGTATCTGGGTGTTAGTGAGAGTTGTATTGTATCTGGGTGTTAGTGTGGTTTGTATTGTATCTGGGTGCAAGTGAGAGTTATATTGTATCTGGGTGTTAGTGAGGTTTGTATTGTATCTGGGTGTTAGTGAGAGTTTAATTGCATCTGGGTGTTAATGAGAGTTGTATTGTATCTGGGTGTTAGTGAGAGTTGTATTATATATGGTTGTTAATGAGTGTTGTATTGTATCTGGGTGTTAGCGAGAGTTGTATTGTGTATGGGTGTTACAGAGAATTGTATTGTATCTGGGTGTTAGTGAGAGTTGTATTGTATCTGGGTGTTAGTGAGAGTTGTATTGTATCTGGGTGTTAGTGAGAGTTGTATTGTATTTGGGTGTTAATGAGAGTTGTATTGTATCTGGGTGTTAGCGAGGTTTGTATTGTATCTGGGTGTTAGTGAGAGTTGTATTGTATCTGGGTGTTAGTGAGGTTTGTATTGTATCTGGGTGTTATTGAGAGATGTATTGTATCTGGGTGTTAGTGAGAGTTGTATTATATCTGGGTGTTAGTGAAAGTTGTATTGTATCTGGGTGTTAATGAGAGTTGTATTATATCTGGGTGTTTGTGAGAGTTGTGTTGTATATGGGTGTTAGTTAGAGTTGTATTGTATCTGGGTGTTAGTGAGAGTTGTATTGAATCTGGGTGTTAGTGAGGTTTGTATTGTATCTGGATGTTAGTGAGAGATGTATTGTATCTGGGTGTTAATGAGTGTTGTATTGTATCTGGGTGTTAGCGAGAGTTGTATTGTATATGGGTGTTAATGAGAGTTGTATTGTATCTGGGTGTTAGTGAGAGTTGTATTGTATCTGGATGTTAGTGAGGTTTGTCTTGAATCTGGGTGTTAGTGAGATATGTATTGTATCTGGGTGTTAGTGAGAGTTGTATTGCAACTGGGTGTTAATGAGTGTTGTATTGTATCAGGGTGTTAGTGAGAGTTGTATTTTATTTGGGTGTTAATGAGAGTTGTATTGTATCTGGGTGTTTTTGAGAATTGTATTATATCTGGGTGTTAGTGAGGTTTGTAATGTATCTGGGTGTTAGTGAGGTTTGTATTGTATCTGGGTGTTAGTGAGAGTTGTATTGTATCTGGGTGTTAGTGAGGTTTGTATCGGTTTCTGGTAGATCATGATGGCAGGGGAGAGATTATGATTATTCTATAGTACTGTTTCTGCAGTCATGAGGAAAACCCTTTGTTTTGAGATCAAATCAGCATACAACCAAAATATGTCTTTGAACTTGATGTAATTTGCCTTTACATATATGCACATAAGGGACTTGACAACTAGAGGATATAGTGACCCCATGAGGACATGACACCAGAGGACGTAGTGACACCATCAGGACTTGACACCAGAGGACGTAGTGACACCATGAGGACTTGACACCAGAGGGCGTAGTGACACCATGAGGACATGACACCAGAGGATACAGTGACCCCATGAGGACATGACACCAGAGGACGTAGTGACACCATGAGGACTTGACATCAGAGGACGTAGTAACACCATGAGGACTTGACACCAGAGGATCTAGTGACACCATGAGAATGTGACACCAGAGGATGTGATGACACCATGAAGACTTGACACCAGAAGATATAGTGACACCATGAGGACGTGACACCAGAGGATGTATTGACACCATGAGGATGTGACACCAGAGGATGTAGTGAAACCATGAAGACTTGACACCAGAGGACGTAGTGACACCATGAGGACTTGACACCAGAGGACGTAGTGACACCATGAGGACGTGACACCAGAGGATGTAGTGACACCATGAGGACTTGACACCAGAGGACGTAGTGACACCATGAGGACTTGACACCAGAGGACGTAGTGACACCATGAGGACGTGACACCAGAGGATGTAGTGAAACCATGAGGACTTGACACCAGAGGACGTAGTGACACCATGAGGACGTGACACCAGAGGATATAGTGACACCATAAGAATGTGACACCAGAGGATGTATTGACACCATGAGGACTTGACACCAGATGATGTAGTGACATCATGAGGACTTGACACCAGAGGATGTAGTGACACCATGAGGACTTGACACCAGAGGACGTAGTGACAACATGAGGACGTGGCACCAGAGTATATAGTGACTCCTTGAGAATGTGACACCAGAGGATGTAGTGACACCATGAGGACTTGACACCAGATGATGTATTGACATCATGAGGACTTGACACCAGAGGATGTATTTACACCATGAGGATGTGACACCAGAGGATATAGTGACACCATGAGGATGTGACACCAGAGGATGTAGTGAAACCATGAGGACTTGACACCAGAGGACGTAGTGACACCATGAGGACTTGACACCAGAGGACGTAGTGACACCATGAGGACTTGACACCAGAGGATATAGTGACCCCATGAGGACGTGACACCAGAGGATGTAGTGACACCATGAGAATGTGACACCAGATGATGTAGTGACACCATGAGGACATGACACCAGAGGATGTGGTGACACCATGAGGAAGTGACAGTAGAGGATGTAGTGACACCATGAGGATAAGACACCAGAGGATGTAGTGACACCATGAGGAGTTGACACCAGATGACATAGTGACACCATGAGGACTAGACACTAGATGATGTAGTGACACCATGAGGACTTGACACCAGAGGACTTAGTGACATCATGAGGACTTGACACCAGAGGACGTAGTGACACCATGAGGACTTGACACCAGAGGATATAGTGACCCCATGAGGACGTGACACCAGAGGATGTAGTGACACCATGAGGACTTGACACCAGCGGATGTAGTGACACCATGAGGACTTGACACCAGAGGAAGTAGTGACACCATGAGGATGTGACACCAGATGATGTAGTGACACCATGAGGACATGACACCAGAGGATCTAGTGACACCATGATAATGTGACACCAGAGGATGTAGTGAGACCATGAGGACGTGACACCAGAAGATATAGTCACACCATGAGAACGTGACACCAGAGGACGTAGTGACACCATGAGGACTTGACACCAGAGGACGTATTGACACCATGAGGACGTGACACCAGAGGATGTAGTGACACCATGAGGACGTGACACCAGATGACGAATTGACACCATGAGGACATGACACCAGAGGATGTGGTGACACCATGAGGAAGTGACAGTAGAGAATGCAGTGACACCATGAGGACATGACACCAGAGGATGTAGTAAAACCATGAGGAGTTGACACCAGATGACATAGTGACACCATGAGGACTAGACACTAGATGATGTAGTGACACCATGAGGACTTGACACCAGAGGACTTAGTGACATCATGAGGACTTGACACCAGAGGACGTAGTGACAACATGAGGACTTGACACCAGAGGATATAGTGACACCATGAGGACTTGACACCAGAGGAAGTAGTGACACCATGAGGATGTGACACCAGATGATGTAGTGACACCATGAGGACATGACACCAGAGAATGTGGTGACACCATGAGGAAGTGACAGTAGAGGATGTAGTGACACCATGAGGATGTGACAGCAGAGGATGTAGTGACACCATGAGGAGTTGACACCAGATGACGTAGTGACACCATGAGGACTTGACACCAGATGATGTAGTGACACCATGAGGACTTGACACCAGAAGATGTAGTCACACCATGAGGACATGACACCAGAGGAAGTAGTGATACCATGAGGACGTGACACCAGAGGATGTAGTGACACCATGAGGATGTGACACCAGATGATGTAGTGACACCATGAGGACATGACACCAGAGGATGTGGTGACACCATGAGGAAGTGACAGTAGAGGATGTAGTGACACCATGAGGACGTGACACCAGAGGATGTAGTGACACCATGAGAAGTTGACACCAGATGACGTAGTGACACCATGAGGACTTGACACTAGATGATGTAGTGACACCATGAGGACTTGACACCAGAGGACGTAGTGACATCATGAGGACTTGACACCAGAGGACGTAGTGACACCATGAGGACTTGACACCAGAGGATATAGTGACCCCATGAGGACGTGACACCAGAGGATGTAGTGACACCATGAGGACTTGACACCAGCGGATGTGGTGACACCATGAGGACTTGACACCAGAGGAAGTAGTGACACCATGAGGAAGTGACACCAGCGGATGTGGTGACACCATGAGGACTTGACACCAGAGGAAGTAGTGACACCATGAGGAAGTGACAGTAGAGGATGTAGTGACACCATGAGGACGTGACACCAGATGATGTAGTGACACCATGAGGACTTGACACCAGAGGATGTAGTCACACCATGAGGACGTGACACCAGAGGATGTATTGACACCATGAGGACTTGACACCAGTGGACGTAGTGACACCATGGGGACTTGACACCAGAGGACGTAGTGACACCATGAGGACTTGACACCAGATGATGTAGTGACACCATGAGGACTTGACACCAGAGGATGTATTGACACCATGAGGACGTGACACTAGAGGATATAGTGACACCATGAGGATGTGACACCAGAGGACGTAGAGACACCATGAGGACTTGACACCAGAGGATGTAGTCACACCATGAGGACGTGACACCAGATGATGTAGTGACACCATGAGGACATGACACCAGAGGATGTGGTGACACCATGAGGAAGTGACAGTAGAGGATGTAGTGACACCATGAGGACGTGACACCAGAGGATGTAGTGACACCATGAGAAGTTGACACCAGATGACGTAGTGACACCATGAGGACTTGACACTAGATGATGTAGTGACACCATGAGGACTTGACACCAGAGGACGTAGTGACATCATGAGGACTTGACACCAGAGGACGTAGTGACACCATGAGGACTTGACACCAGAGGATATAGTGACCCCATGAGATCGTGACACCAGAGGATGTAGTGACACCATGAGGACTTGACACCAGCGGATGTGGTGACACCATGAGGACTTGACACCAGAGGAAGTAGTGACACCATGAGGAAGTGACACCAGCGGATGTGGTGACACCATGAGGACTTGACACCAGAGGAAGTAGTGACACCATGAGGAAGTGACAGTAGAGGATGTAGTGACACCATGAGGACGTGACACCACATGATGTAGTGACACCATGAGGACTTGACACCAGAGGATGTAGTCACACCATGAGGACGTGACACCAGAGGATGCATTGACACCATGAGGACTTGACACCAGTGGACGTAGTGACAACATGGGGACTTGACACCAGAGGACGTAGTGACACCATGAGGACTTGACACCAGATGATGTAGTGACACCATGAGGACTTGACACCAGAGGATGTATTGACACCATGAGGACGTGACACCAGAGGATATAGTGACACCATGAGGATGTGACACCAGAGGACGTAGAGACACCATGAGGACTTGACACCAGGTTAGAAGCTGTTGAGAAGTCTTTTGGACCTAGACTTGGCACTCCGGTACCGCTTGCCGTGCGGTAGCAGAGAGAACAGTATATGACTAGGGTGGCTGGAGTCTTTGACAATTTTGAGGGCCTTCCTCTGACACCGCCTGGTATAGAGGTCCTGAATGGCAGGGAGCTTTGCCCCAGTGATGTACTGGGCCGTACGCACTACCCTCTGTAGTGCCTTGCAGTCAGAGGCCAAGTGGTTGCCATACCAGGCGGTGATGCAACCAGTCAGGATGCTCTCGATGGTGCAGCTGTAGAATTTTTTGAGGATCTGAGGACCCATGCCAAATCTTTTTAGTCTCCTAAGGGGGAATAGGCTTTGTCGTGCCCTCTTCACGACTGTCTTGGTGTGTTTGGACTATGATAGTTCGTTGGTGATGTGGACACCAAGGAACTTGAAGCTCTCAACCTGTTCCACTACAGCCCCGTCGATGAGAATGGGGGCGTGCTCAGTCCTCTTTTTTTTCCTGTAGTCCACAATCATCTCCTTTGTCTTGGTCACGTTGAGGGAGAGGTTGTTGTCCTGGCACCACACGGCCAGATCTCTGACCTCCTCCCTATAGGCTGTCTCATCGTTGTCGGTGATCAGGCCTACCACTGTTGTGTCGTCGGCAAACTTAATGATGGTGTTGGAGTCGTGCCTGGCCATGCAGTCATGGGTGAACAGAGAGTACAGGAGGGGACTGAGCACGCACCCCTGAGGGGCCCCCGTGTTGAGGATCAGTGTGGCAGATGTGTTGTTACCTACCCTTACCACCTGGGGGCGGCCCGTCAGGAAGTCCAGGATCCAGTTGCAGAGGGAGGTGTTTAGTCCCAGGATCCTTAGCTTAGTGATGAGCTTAGAGGGCACTATGGTGTTGAATGCTGAGCTGTAGTCAATGAATAGCATTCTCACGTAGGTGTTCCTCTTGTCCAGGTGGGAAAGGGCAGTGTGGAGTGCGATAGAGATTGCATCATCTGTGGATCTGTTGGGGCGGTATGCAAATTGGAGTGGGTCTAGGGTTTCTGGGATTATGCTGTTGATGTGAGCCATGACCAGTCTTTCAAAGCACTTCATGGCTACAGACGTCAGTGCTACGGGTCGGTAGTCATTTAGGCAGGTTATCTTAGAGTTCTTGGGCACGGGGACTATGGTGGTCTGCTTGAAACATGTTGGTATTACAGACTCAGTCAGGGACATGTTGAAAATGTCAGTGAAGACACTTGCCAGTTGGTCAGCACATGCTCGGAGTACACGTCCTAGTAATCCGTCTGGCCCTGCGGCCTTGTGAATGTTGACCTGCTTAAAAGTCTTACTCACATCGGCTACGGAGAGCGTGATCACATAGTCATCCGGAACAGCTGGTGCTCTCATGCATGCTTCAGTGTTGCTTGCCTCGAAGCGAGCATAGAAGTGGTTTAGCTCGTCTGGTAGGCTTGTGTCACTGGGCAGCTCGCGGCTGTGCTTCCCTTTGTAGTCTGTAATAGTTTTCAAGCCCTGCCACATCCGACGAGCGTCAGAGCCAGTGTAGTATGATTCAATCTTAGACCTGTATTGACTCTTTGCCTGTTTGATGGTTCGTCGGAGGTCATAGCGGGATTTCTTATAAGCGTCCGGGTTAGAGTCCCGTTCCTTGAAAGCGGCAACTCTACCCTTTAGCTCAGTGCGGATGTTTCCTGTAATCCATGGCTTCTGGTTGGGTTATGTACGTACGGTCACTGTGGGGACGACATCATCGATGCACTTATTGATGAAGCCAGTGACTGATGTGGTGTACTCCTCAATGCTGTCTGAAGAATCCCGGAACATGTTCCAGTCTGTGCTAGCAAAACAGTCCTGACACCAACTTGACACCAGTGGACGTAGTGACACCATGGGGACTTGACACCAGAGGACGTAGTGACACCATAAGGACTTGACACCAGATGATGTAGTGACACCATGAGGACTTGACACCAGAGGATGTAGTCACACCATGAGGACGTGACACCAGAGGATGTAGTGCCACCATGAGGACTTGACACCAGAGGACGTAGTGACACCATGGGGACTTGACACCAGAGGACGTAGTGACACCATGAGGACGTGACACCAGAGGATGTAGTGAAACCATGAGGACTTTACACCAGAGGATGTAGTGACACCATGAGGACGTGACACCAGAGGATATAGTGACACCATGGGGACTTGACACCAGAGGATGTATTGACACCATGAGGACGTGACACCAGAGGATATAGTGACACCATGAGGATGTGACACCAGAGGACGTAGTGACACCATGAGGAAGTGACAGTAGAAGATGTAGTGACACCATGAGGACGTGACACCAGAGGATGTAGTGACACCATGAGGACATGACACCATGAGGAAGTGACACCAGAGATTGTAGTGACACCATGAGGATGTGACATCAGAGGATGTAGTGACACCATGAGGACTTGACACCAGAGGATGTAGTGACACCATGAGGACTTGACACCAGAGGACGTAGTGACACCATGAGGACTTGACACCAGAGGACGTAGTGACACCATGAGGACTTGACACCAGAGGATATAGTGACCCCATGAGGACGTGACACCAGAGGATTTAGTGACACCATGAGGACTTGACACCAGCGGATGTAGTGACACCATTAGGAGTTGACAACAGATGACGTAGTGACACCATGAGGACTTGACACCAGATGATGTAGTGACACCATGAGGACGTGACACCAGATTATAAAGTGACACCATGAGGACATGACACCAGAGGATGTGGTGACACCATGAGGAAGTGACAGTAGAGGATGTAGTGACACCATGAGGACGTGACACCAGAGGATGTAGTGACACCATGAGGAGTTGACACCAGATGACGTAGTGACACCATGAGGACTTGACACTAGATGATGTAGTGACACTATGAGGACTTGACTCCAGAGGATGTAGTCACACCATGAGGACGTGACACCAGAGGATGTAGTGACACCATGAGGATGTGACACCAGAGGATCTAGTGACACCATGAGAATGTGACACCAGAGGACGTAGTGACACCATGAGGACGTGACACCAGAGGATGTGATGACACCATGAAGACTTGACACCAGAGGATATAGTGACACCATGAGGACGTGACACCAGAGGATGTAGTGACACCATGAGGACTTGACACCAGAGGACGTAGTGACACCATGAGGACGTGACACCAGAGGATATAGTGACACCATGAGAATGTGACACCAGAGGAAGTAGTGACACCATGAGGACTTGACACCAGATGATGTAGTGCCATCATGAGGACTTGACACCAGAGGATGTAGTGACACCATGAGGACTTGACACCAGAGGACGTAGTGAGAACATGAGGACGTGACACCAGAGGATATAGTGACTCCTTGAGAATGTGACACCAGAGGATGTAGTGACACCATGAGGACTTGACACCAGATGATGTAGTGACATCATGAGGACTTGACACCAGAGGATGTATTGACACCATGAGGATGTGACACCAGAGGATATAGTGACACCATGAGGATGTGACACCAGAGGATGTAGTGAAACATTTACATTTACATTTTACATTTTAGTCATTTAGCAGACGCTCTTATCCAGAGCGACTTACAGGAGCAATTAGGGTTAAGTGCCTTGCTCAAGGGCACATTTACGTCATTTAGCAGACGCTCTTATCCAGAGCGACTCACCAATTGGTGCGTTCACCCTATAGCCAGTGGGATAATCACTTTACAATTATTATTATTTTTTTTTGGGGGGGGGGGGGGGGGGGTAGAAGGATTACTTTATCCTATCCCAGGTATTCCTTAAAGAGGTGGGGTTTCAAATGTCTCCGGAAGGTGGTGAGTGACTCCGCTGTCCTGGCGTCGTGAGGGAGCTTGTTCCACCATTGGGGTGCCAGAGCAGCGAACAGTTTTGACTGGGCTGAGCGGGAACTATGCTTCCGCAGAGGAAGGGGAGCCAGCAGGCCAGAGGTGGATGAACGCAATGCCCTCGTTTGGGTGTAGGGACTGATCAGAGCCCGAAGGTACAGAGGTGCCGTTCCCCTACTGCTCCATAGGCAAGCACCATGGTCTTGTAGCGGATGCGAACTTCAACTGGAAGCCAGTGGAGTGTGCGGAGGAGGGGGGTGACGTGAGAGAACTTGGGAAGGTTGAACACCAGACGGGCTGCGGCATTCTGGATGAGTTATAGGGGTTTAATGGCACAGGCAGGGAGGCCAGCCAACAGCGAGTTGCAGTAGTCCAGACGGGAGATGACAAGTGCCTGGATTAGGACCTGTGCCGCTTCCTGTGTAAGGCAGGTTCGTACTCTCCGAATGTTGTAGAGCATGAACCTGCAGGAGCGGCTCACCGCCTTGATGTTGGCGGAGAACGACAGGGTGTTGTCCAGGGTCACGCCTAGGCTCTTCGCACTCTGGGAGGAGGACACAGCGGAGTTGTCAACCGTGATGGCGAGATCATGGAACGGGCAGTCCTTCCCCGGGAGGAAGAGCAGCTCCGTCTTGCCAGGGTTCAGCTTGAGGTGGTGATCCGTCATCCATACTGATATGTCTGCCAGACATGCAGAGATGCGATTCGCCACCTGGTTATCAGAAGGGTGAAAGGAGAAGATTAGTTGTGTATCGTCAGCGTAGCAATGATAGGAGAGGCCATGTGAGGATATGACAGAGCCAAGTGACTTGGTGTATAGGGAGAAAAGGAGAGGGCCTAGAACTGAGCCCTGGGGGACACCAGTGGTGAGAGCACGTGGTGCGGAGACAGCTTCTCGCCACGCCACTTGGTAGGAGCGACCGGTCAGGTAGGACGCAATCCAGGAGTGAGCCGCGCCGGAGATGCCCAGCTCGGAGAGGGTGGAGAGGAGGATCTGATGGTTCACAGTATCAAAGGCAGCAGACAGGTCTAGAAGGACAAGAGCAGAGGAGAGAGAGTTAGCTTTAGCAGTGCGGAGAGCCTCCGTGACACAGAGAAGAGCAGTCTCAGTTGAATGACCAGTCCTGAAACCTGACTGGTTTGGATCAAGAAGGTCATTCTGAGAGAGATAGCAAGAGAGTTGGCTAAAGACGGCACGCTCAATAGTTTTGGAAAGAAAAGAAAGAAGGGATACTGTTCTGTAGTTGTTGACATCAGTGGGATCGAGTGTTGGTTTTTTGAGAAGGGGAGCAACTCTCGCTCTCTTGAAGACGGAAGGGACATGGCCAGCGGTCAAGGATGAGTTGATCAGCGAGGTGAGGTAGGGGAGAAGGTCACCGGAGATGGTCTGGAGAAGAGAGGAGGGGATGGGGTCAAGCGGGCAGGTTGTTGGGCGGCCTGTAGTCACAAGTCGCAGGATTTTATCTGGAGAGAGAGGGGAGAAAGAAGTCAAAGCATAGGGTAGGGCAGTGTGAGTAGGACCAGCAGTGTCATTAGACTTAACAAACGAGGATCGAATGTCGTCAACCTTCTTTTCAAAGTGGTTGACGAAGTCATCCACAGAGAGAGAGGAGGGGGGGGCGGGGGGGGGAGGATTCAGGAGGGAGGAAAATGTGGCAAAGAGCTTCCTAGGGTTAGAGGCAGATGATTGGAATTTAGAGTGGTAGAAAGTGGCCTTAGCAGCAGAAACAGATGAAGAAAATGTAGAGAGGAGGGAGTGAAAAGATGCCAGGTCGGCAGGGAGTTTAGTTTTCTTCCATTTCCGCTCCGCTGCCCGGAGCTCTGTTCTGTGAGCTCGCAATGAGTCATCAAGCCACGGAGCTAGAGGGGAGGACCGAGCCGGCCGGGAGGATAGGGGACACAGAGAGTCAAAGGATGCAGAAAGGGAGGAGAGGAGGGTTGAGGAGGCAGAATCAGGAGATTGGAGGGAGAAGGATTGAGCAGAGGGAAGAGATGATAGGATGGAAGAGGAGAGAGTAGTGGGAGAGAGAGAGCGAAGGTTGCGGCGGCGCATTACCATCTGTGTAGGGGCAGAGTGAGTAGTGTGGGAGGAGAGCGAGAGAGAAAAGGAAACAAAGTAGTGGTCGGAGACATGGAGGGGAGTTGCTGTGAGATTAGTAGAAGAGCAGCATCTGGTAAAGATGAGGTCAAGCGTATTGCCTGCCTTGTGAGTAGGGGGGGATGGTGAGAGGGTGAGGTCAAAAGAGGAGAGAAGTGGAAAGAAGGAGGCAGAGAGAAATGAGTCAAATGTGGACATAGGGAGGTTGAAATCCCCCAAAACTGTGAGGGGTGAGCCATCCTCAGGAAAGGAACTTATCAAGGCGTCAAGCTCATTGATGAACTCTCCAAGGGAACCTGGAGGGCGATAGATGACAAGGATATTAAGCTTAAATGGGCTAGTGACTGTGACAGCATGGAATTCAATTGAGGAGATAGACAGATGGGTTAGGGGAAAAATTGAGAATGTCCACTTGGGAGAGATGAGGATTCCTGTGCCACCACCCATCTGACCAGATGCTCTCGGGGTATGCGAAAACACATGGTCAGACGAGGAGAGAGCAGTAGGAGTAGCAGTGTTTTCAGTGGTAATCCATGTTTCCGTCAGCGCCAGGAAGTCGAGGGACTGGAGATTAGCATAGGCTGGGATGAAGTCAGCTTATTTGGCAGCAGAACGGCAGTTCCAGAGGCTGCCTGAGACCTGGAACTCCAGGTGTGGGGTGCGTGCAGGGACCACCAGGTTAGAGAGGCAGCAGCCACGCGGTGTGGGGCGTTTGTGTAGCCTGTGCAGAGAGGAGAGAACAGGGATAGGCAGAGGCATAGTTGACAGGCTGTAGCAAATGGCTACAATAATGCAGAGGAGATCGGAATGAAATGAACTAAACATCGGGAGAGTAGAGAGCAGGGCCTCCCTTACCAAAAACGTCTACTTCTAACAACTATGATTGTTTCACTGAACCACCCGAACAAAAACTCTACCAACTTCCACCTTTAGAAATCAGAATTGTTGTGAACCACAGCGGTTCAATGTTTAAAGGAATAGACTCAACCCACTTTATTCAGCTAGCTAACTATGACACCATAGCTAACTAGCATGCTAGCATCCAAAAACACACAGTTTAGCACCAACACTTGCATCCAAAAACACACAGTTTAGCGCCAACACTTGGTCACAACAAACCACCAATAGTGTGTTAACACACTAAGCAGATAATTCGTGTCCGTGTCTGTTGGCTAGCTAGCAATGGCCACTGTGTTGACCTTGTTTGAAGAACGGCTAGCTAGCTAGCTTCGTGCTACCCCCGGCACCGCCGAACAACAATGCCAACCCACAGTAACTAACCACAACAGCCCACGATGCCTAGCTATGACGCCATAGCTAACTAGCATGCTAGCATCCAATAACACACAGTTTAGCACCAATACTTGGTTACAACAAACCACCAAGAGTGTGTTAACACACTAAACAGATAATTCATGTCCGTGTCTAGTTTCTTTCGTAACGCAGCAAAAATTAAACGTTGGTTAGCTAGCACATTAACATTGGAAACAACTCTCCACCGTTGCACTAAACAGATAATTACCAATAAACGTTACCAGTAGCTACCAGCTAGCTAGCTAGCATACCAAGAGTGTGTTAACACACAAAACAGATAATTCATGTCCGTGTCAAGTTCCTTTCATAACGCAGCAAAAAAAATAATAAACGTTGGCTAGCTAGCACATTAGCTAGCACATTAACATTGGAAACCACTTTCCACCATTGCACTAAACAGATAATAACCAATAAACGTTACCAGTAGCTACCCGCTAGCTAGCTAGCCTCGTGCTTCGCCGGGCTCCGCCGTAACAATACTTAAACAATACGTAAACAATACTAACCATGAGGACTTGACACCAGAGGACGTAGTGACACCATGAGGACTTGACACCAGAGGACGTAGTGACACCATGAGGACTTGACACCAGAGGATATAGTGACCCCATGAGGACGTGACACCAGAGGATATAGTGACACCATGAGGACGTGACACCAGATGATGTAGTGACACCATGAGGACATGACACCAGAGGAAATGGTGACACCATGAGGAAGTGACAGTAGAGGATGTAGTGACACCATGAGGACGTGACACCAGAGGATGTAGTGACACCATGAGGAGTTGACACCAGATGACATAGTGACACCATGAGGACTTGACACTAGATGATGTAGTGACACCATGAGGACTTGACACCAGAGGATGTAGTCACACCATGAGGACGTGACACCAGAGGATGTAGTGACACCATGAGGACGTGACACCAGAGGATCTAGTGACACCATGAGAATGTGACACCAGAGGACGGAGTGACACCATGAGGACGTGACACCAGAGGATGCGATGACACCATGAAGACTTGACACCAGAGGATATAGTGACACCATGAGGACGTGACACCAGAGGATGTAGTGACACCATGAGGACTTGACACCAGAGGACGTAGTGACAACATGAGTACGTGACACCAGAGGATATAGTGACTCCTTGAGAATGTGACACCAGAGGATGTAGTGACACCATGAGGACTTGACACCAGATAATGTAGTGACATCAAGAGGACTTGACACCAGAGGATGTATTGACACCATGAGGATGTGACACCAGAGGATATAGTGACACCAGAGGATGTAGTGAAACCATGAGGACTTGATACCAGAGGACGTAGTGACACCATGAGGACTTGACACCAGAGGACGTAGTGACACCATGAGGACTTGACACCAGAGGATATAGTGACCCCATGAGGACGTGACACCAGAGGATGTAGTGACACCATGAGGACGTGACACCAGATGATGTAGTGACACCATGAGGACATGACACCAGAGGATGTGGTGACACCATGAGGAAGTGACAGTAGAGGATGTAGTGACACCATGAGGACGTGACACCAGAGGATGTAGTGACACCATGAGGAGTTGACACCAGATGACATAGTGACACCATGAGGACTTGACACTAGATGATGTAGTGACACCATGAGGAGTTGACACCAGAGGATGTAGTCACACCATGAGGACGTGACACCAGAGGATGTAGTGACACCATGAGGACGTGACACCAGAGGATCTAGTGACACCATGAGAATGTGACACCAGAGGACGTAGTGACACCATGAGGACGTGACACCAGAGGATGCGATGACACCATGAAGACTTGACACCAGAGGATATAGTGACACCATGAGGACGTGACACCAGAGGATGTAGTGACACCATGAGGACTTGACACCAGAGGAAGTAGTGACAACATGAGGACGTGACACCAGAGGATATAGTAACTCCTTGAGAATGTGACACCAGAGGATGTAGTGACACCATGAGGACGTGACACCAGATGATGTAGTGACACCATGAGGACATGACACCAGAGGATGTGGTGACACCATGAGGAAGTGACAGTAGAGGATGTAGTGACACCATGAGGACGTGACACCAGAGGATGTAGTGACACCATGAGGAGTTGACATCAGATGACATAGTGACACCATGAGGACTTGACACTAGATGATGTAGTGACACCATGAGGAGTTGACACCAGAGGATGTAGTCACACCATGAGGACGTGACACCAGAGGATGTAGTGACACCATGAGGACGTGACACCAGAGGATCTAGTGACACCATGAGAATGTGACACCAGAGGACGTAGTGACACCATGAGGACGTGACACCAGAGGATGCGATGACACCATGAAGACTTGACACCAGAGGATATAGTGACACCATGAGGACGTGACACCAGAGGATGTAGTGACACCATGAGGACTTGACACCAGAGGACGTAGTGACAACATGAGGACGTGACACCAGAGGATATAGTAACTCCTTGAGAATGTGACACCAGAGGATGTAGTGACACCATGAGGACTTGACACCAGATGATGTAGTGACATCATGAGGACTTGACACCAGAGGATGTATTGACACCATGAGGATGTGACACCAGAGGATATAGTGACACCAGAGGATGTAGTGAAACCATGAGGACTTGATACCAGAGGACGTAGTGACACCATGAGGACTTGACACCAGAGGACGTAGTGACACCATGAGGACTTGACACCAGAGGATATAGTGACCCCATGAGGACGTGACACCAGAGGATGTAGTGACACCATGAGGACGTGACACCAGATGATGTAGTGACACCATGAGGACATGACACCAGAGGATGTGGTGACACCATGAGGAAGTGACAGTAGAGGATGTAGTGACACCATGAGGACGTGACACCAGAGGATGTAGTGACACCATGTGGAGTTGACACCAGATGACATAGTGACACCATGAGGACTTGACACTAGATGATGTAGTGACACCATGAGGAGTTGACACCAGAGGATGTAGTCACACCATGAGGACGTGACACCAGAGGATGTAGTGACACCATGAGGACGTGACACCAGAGGATCTAGTGACACCATGAGAATGTGACACCAGAGGACGTAGTGACACCATGAGGACGTGACACCAGAGGATGCGATGACACCATGAAGACTTGACACCAGAGGATATAGTGACACCATGAGGACGTGACACCAGAGGATGTAGTGACACCATGAGGACTTGACACCAGAGGACGTAGTGACAACATGAGGACGTGACACCAGAGGATATAGTAACTCCTTGAGAATGTGACACCAGAGGATGTAGTGACACCATGAGGACGTGACACCAGATGATGTAGTGACACCATGAGGACATGACACCAGAGGATGTGGTGACACCATGAGGAAGTGACAGTAGAGGATGTAGTGACACCATGAGGACGTGACACCAGAGGATGTAGTGACACCATGAGGAGTTGACATCAGATGACATAGTGACACCATGAGGACTTGACACTAGATGATGTAGTGACACCATGAGGAGTTGACACCAGAGGATGTAGTCACACCATGAGGACGTGACACCAGAGGATGTAGTGACACCATGAGGACGTGACACCAGAGGATCTAGTGACACCATGAGAATGTGACACCAGAGGACGTAGTGACACCATGAGGACGTGACACCAGAGGATGCGATGACACCATGAAGACTTGACACCAGAGGATATAGTGACACCATGAGGACGTGACACCAGAGGATGTAGTGACACCATGAGGACTTGACACCAGAGGACGTAGTGACAACATGAGGACGTGACACCAGAGGATATAGTAACTCCTTGAGAATGTGACACCAGAGGATGTAGTGACACCATGAGGACTTGACACCAGATGATGTAGTGACATCATGAGGACTTGACACCAGAGGATGTATTGACACCATGAGGATGTGACACCAGAGGATATAGTGACACCAGAGGATGTAGTGAAACCATGAGGACTTGATACCAGAGGACGTAGTGACACCATGAGGACTTGACACCAGAGGACGTAGTGACACCATGAGGACTTGACACCAGAGGATATAGTGACCCCATGAGGACGTGACACCAGAGGATGTAGTGACACCATGAGGACGTGACACCAGATGATGTAGTGACACCATGAGGACATGACACCAGAGGATGTGGTGACACCATGAGGAAGTGACAGTAGAGGATGTAGTGACACCATGAGGACGTGACACCAGAGGATGTAGTGACACCATGTGGAGTTGACACCAGATGACATAGTGACACCATGAGGACTTGACACTAGATGATGTAGTGACACCATGAGGAGTTGACACCAGAGGATGTAGTCACACCATGAGGACGTGACACCAGAGGATGTAGTGACACCATGAGGACGTGACACCAGAGGATCTAGTGACACCATGAGAATGTGACACCAGAGGACGTAGTGACACCATGAGGACGTGACACCAGAGGATGCGATGACACCATGAAGACTTGACACCAGAGGATATAGTGACACCATGAGGACGTGACACCAGAGGATGTAGTGACACCATGAGGACTTGACACCAGAGGACGTAGTGACAACATGAGGACGTGACACCAGAGGATATAGTAACTCCTTGAGAATGTGACACCAGAGGATGTAGTGACACCATGAGGACTTGACACCAGATGATGTAGTGACATCATGAGGACTTGACACCAGAGGATGTATTGACACCAAGAGGATGTGACACCAGATGATATAGTGACACCAGAGGATGTAGTGAAACCATGAGGACTTGATACCAGAGGACGTAGTGACACCATGAGGACTTGACACCAGAGGACGTAGTGACACCATGAGGACTTGACACCAGAGGATATAGTGACCCCATGAGGACGTGACACCAGAGGATGTAGTGATACCATGAGGACGTGACACCAGATGATGTAGTGACACCATGAGGACATGACACCAGAGGATGTGGTGACACCATGAGGAAGTGACAGTAGAGGATGTAGTGACACCATGAGGATAAGACACCAGAGGATGTAGTGACACCATGAGGAGTTGACACCAGATGACGTAGTGACACCATGAGGACTAGACACTAGATGATGTAGTGACACCATGAGGACTTGACACCAGAGGACGTAGTGACATCATGAGGACTTGACACCAGAGGACCTAGTGACACCATGAGGACTTGACACCAGATGATATAGTGACCCCATGAGGACGTGACAACAGAGGATGTAGTGACACCATGAGGACTTGACACCAGCGGATGTAGTGACACCATGAGGACTTGACACCAGAGGAAGTAGTGACACCATGAGGATGTGACACCAGATGATGTAGTGACACCATGAGGACATGACACCAGAGGAAATGGTGACACCATGAGGAAGTGGCAGTAGAGGATGTAGTGACACCATGAGGATGTGACACCAGATGACGTAGTGACACCATGAGGACTTGACACCAGATGATGTAGTGACACCATGAGGACTTGACACCAGAAGATGTAGTCACACCATGAGGACGTGACACCAAGGGAAGTAGTGATACCATGAGGACGTGACACCAGAGGATGTAGTGACACCATGAGGACGTGACACCAGATTATGTAGTGACACCATGAAGACATGACACCAGAGGATGTGGTGACACCATGAGGAAGTGACAGTAGAGGATGTAGTGACACCATGAGGACGTGACACCAGAGGATGTAGTGACACCATGAGAAGTTGACACCAGATGACGTAGTGACACCATGAGGACTTGTAACTAGATGATGTAGTGGCACCATGAGGACTTCACACCAGAGGACGTAGTGACATCATGAGGACTTGACACCAGAGGACGTAGTGACACCATGAGGCCTTGACAACAGAGGGTATAGTGACCCCATGAGGATGTGACACCAGAGGATGTAGTGACACCATGAGGACTTGACACCAGCGGATGTGGTGACACCATGAGGACTTGACACCAGAGGAAGTAGTGACACCATGAGGAAGTGACACCAGCGGATGTGGTGACACCATGAGGACGTGACACCAGATGATGTAGTGACACCATGAGGACTTGACACCAGAGGAAGTAGTGACACCATGAGGAAGTGACACCAGCGGATGTGGTGACACCATGAGGACGTGACACCAGATGATGTAGTGACACCATGAGGACTTGACACCAGAGGATGTAGTCACACCATGAGGACGTAACACCAGTGGACGTAGTGACACCATGGGGACTTGACACCAGAGGACGTAGTGACACCATGAGGACTTGACACCAGATGATGTAGTGACACCATGAGGACTTGACACCAGAGGATATAGTCACACCATGAGGACGTGACACCAGCGGATGTAGTGACACCATGAGGACTTGACACCAGAGGACGTAGTGACACCATGGGGACTTGACACCAGAGGATGTAGTGACACCATGAGGACGTGATACCAGAGGATGTAGTGAAACCATGAGGACTTTACACCAGAGGACGTAGTGACACCATGGGGACTTGACACCAGAAGATGTAGTGACACCATGAGGACGTGACACCAGAGGATGTATTGAAACCATGAGGACTTTACACCAGAGGACGTAGTGACACCATGAGGACGTGACACCAGAGGATATAGTGACACCATGGGGACTTGACACCAGAGGATGTATTGACACCATGAGGACGTGACACCAGAGGATATAGTGAAACCATGAAAATGTGACACCAGAGGACGTAGTGACACCATGAGGAAGTGACAGTAGAGGATGTAGTTACACCATGAGGACGTGACACCAGAGGATGTAGTGACACCATGAGGACAAGACACCATGAGGAAGTGACACCAGAGTTTGTAGTGACACCATGAGGATGTGACATCAGAGGATGTAGTGACACCATGAGGACTTGACACCAGAGGATGTAGTGACACCATGAGGACTTGACAGTAGAGGATGTAGTGACACCATGAGGATGTGACACCAGATGACGTAGTGACACCATGAGGACTTGACACCAGATGATGTAGTGACACCATGAGGACTTGACACTAGAAGATGTAGTCACACCATGAGGACGTGACACCAAGGGAAGTAGTGATACCATGAGGACGTGACACCAGAGGATGTAGTGACACCATGAGGACATGACACCAGATGATGTAGTGACACCATGAAGACATGACACCAGAGGATGTGGTGACACCATGAGGAAGTGACAGTAGAGGATGTAGTGACACCATGAGGACGTGACACCAGAGGATGTAGTGACACCATGAGAAGTTGACACCAGATGACGTAGTGACACCATGAGGACTTGTAACTAGATGATGTAGTGGCACCATGAGGACTTCACACCAGAGGACGTAGTGACATCATGAGGACTTGACACCAGAGGACGTAGTGACACCATGAGGCCTTGACACCAGAGGGTATAGTGACCCCATGAGGATGTGACACCAGAGGATGTAGTGACACCATGAGGACTTGACACCAGCGGATGTGGTGACACCATGAGGACTTGACACCAGAGGAAGTAGTGACACCATGAGGAAGTGACACCAGCGGATGTGGTGACACCATGAGAACGTGACACCAGATGATGTAGTGACACCATGAGGACGTAACACCAGAGGATGTAGTGACACCATGATGACTTGACACCAGTGGACGTAGTGACACCATGGGGACTTGACACCAGAGGACGTAGTGACACCATGAGGACTTGACACCAGATGATGTAGTGACACCATGAGGACTTGACACCAGAGGATGTAGTCACACCATGAGGACGTGACACCAGCGGATGTAGTGACACCATGAGGACTTGACACCAGAGGACGTAGTGACACCATGGGGACTTGACACCAGAGGATGTAGTGACACCATGAGGACGTGACACCAGAGGATGTATTGAAACCATGAGGACTTTACACCAGAGGACGTAGTGACACCATGAGGACGTGACACCAGAGGATATAGTGACACCATGGGGACTTGACACCAGAGGATGTATTGACACCATGAGGACGTGACACCAGAGGATATAGTGACACCATGAAGATGTGACACCAGAGGACGTAGTGACACCATGAGGAAGTGACAGTAGAGGATGTAGTGACACCATGAGGACAAGACACCATGAGGAAGTGACACCAGAGATTGTAGTGACACCATGAGGATGTGACATCAGAGGATGTAGTGACACCATGAGGACTTGACACCAGAGGATGTAGTGACACCATGAGGACTTGACACCAGAGGAAGTAGTGACACCATGAGGACTTGACACCAGAGGACGTAGTGACACCATGAGGACTTGACACCAGAGGATATAGTGACCCCATGAGGACGTGACACCAGAGGATGTAGTGACACCATGAGGACTTGACACCAGCGGATGTAGTGACACCATGAGGAGTTGACACCAGATGACGTAGTGACACCATGAGGACTTGACACCAGATGATGTAGTGACACAATGAGGACGTGACACTAGATGATGTAGTGACACGATGAGGACATGACACCAGAGGATGTGGTGACACCATGAGGAAGTGACAGTAGAGGATGTAGTGACACCATGAGGACGTGACACCAGAGGATGTAGTGACACCATGAGGAGTTGACACCAGATTACGTAATGACACCATGAGGACTTGACACTAGATGATGTAGTGACACCATGAGGACTTGACACCAGAGGATGTAGTCACACCATGAGGACGTGACACCAGAGGACGTAGTGACACCATGAGGACGTGACACCAGAGGATCTAGTGACCCCATGAGGACGTGACACCAGAGGATGTAGTGACACCATGAGGACTTGACACCAGCGGATGTAGTGACACCATGAGGACTTGACACCAGAGGATATAGTGACCCCATGAGGACGTGACACCAGAGGATGTAGTGACACCATGAGGACTTGACACCAGCGGATGTAGTGACACCATGAGGAGTTGACACCAGATTACGGAATGACACCATGAGGACTTGACACTAGATTATGTAGTGACACCATGAGGACTTGACACCAGAGGATGTAGTCACACCATGAGGACGTGACACCAGAGGACGTAGTGACTCCATGAGGACATGAAACCAGAGGATGTGATGACACCATGAAGACTTGACACCAGAGGATATAGTGACACCATGAGGACGTGACACAAGAGGATGTAGTGACACCATGAGGACTTGACACCAGAGGACATAGTGACACCATGAGGACTTGACACCAGAGGACGTAGTGACACCATGAGGACGTGACACCAGAGGATGTAGTGACACCATGAGGACTTGACACCAGAGGGCGTGGTGACACCATGAGGATGTGACACCAGAGGATCTAGTGACACCATGAGGACGTGACACCAGAGGATGTAGTGACACCATGAGGAATTGACACCAGATGACGTAGTGACACCATGAGGACTTGACACCAGATAATGTAGTGACACCATGAGGACTTGACACCAGAGGATGTAGTCACACCATGAGGACGTGACACCAGAGGATGTAGTGACACCATGAGGACGTGGCACCAGAGGATCTAGTGACACCATGAGAATGTGACACCAGAGGACGTAGTGACACCATGAGGACGCGACACCAGAGGATGTGATGACACCATGAAGACTTGACACCAGAGGATATAGTAACAACATGAGGACATGACACCAGAGGAAGTAGTGACACCATGATGACTTGACACCAGAGGACGTAGTGACACAATTAGGACTTGACACCAGAGAACGTAGTGACACCATGAGGCTGTGACACCAGAGGATGTAGTGACACCATGAGGACTTGACACCAGAGGGCGTGGTGACACCATGAGGATGTGACACAAGAGGATCTAGTGACACCATGAGGACGTGACACCAGAGGATGTAGTGACACCATGAGGACTTGACACCAGAGGACGTAGTGACACCATGAGGACTTGACACCAGAGGACGTAGTGACACCATGAGGATTGACACTAGAGGATGTAGTGACACCATGAGGACTTGACACCAGAGGGCGTGGTGACACCATGAGGACGTGACACCAGAGGATCTAGTGACACCATGAGAATGTGACACCAGAGGATGTAGTTAGACCATGAGGACGTGACACCAGAGGATGTGATGACACCATGAAGACTTGTCACCAGAAGATATAGTGACACCATGAAGACGTGACAACAGAGGATGTAGTGACACCACGATGACTTGACACCAGAGGACGTAGTGACACCATGAGGACTTGACACCAGAGGACGTAGTGACACCATGACGACGTGACACCAGAGGATGTAGTGACACCATGAGGACTTGACAACAGAGGACGTAGTGACACCATGAGGACGTGACACCAGAGGATCTAGTGACACCATGAGAATGTGACACCAGAGGATGTAGTTAGACCATGAGGACGTGACACCAGAGGATGTGATGACACCATGAAGACTTGTCACCAGAAGATATAGTGACACCATGAAGACGTGACAACAGAGGATGTAGTGACACCACGATGACTTGACACCAGAGGACGTAGTGACACCATGAGGACTTGACACCAGAGGACGTAGTGACACCATGACGACGTGACACCAGAGGATGTAGTGACACCATGAGGACTTGACAACAGAGGACGTAGTGACACCATGAGGACTTGACACCAGAGGGTGTAGTGACACCATGACGACGTGACACCAGAGGATGTAGTGACACAATGAGCACTTGACACCAGAGGACGTAGTGCCACCATGAGGACTTGACACCAGAGGATATAGTAACAACATGAGGACATGACACCAGAGGAAGTAGTGACACCATGATGACTTGACACCAGAGGACGTAGTGACACAATTAGGACTTGACACCAGAGGACGTAGTGACACCATGAGGCTGTGACACCAGAGGATGTAGTGACACCATGAGGACTTGACACCAGAGGGCGTGGTGACACCATGAGGATGTGACACAAGAGGATCTAGTGACACCATGAGGACGTGACACCAGAGGATGTAGTGACACCATGAGGACTTGACACCAGAGGACGTAGTGACACCATGAGGACTTGACACCAGAGGACGTAGTGACACCATGAGGATTGACACTAGAGGATGTAGTGACACCATGAGGACTTGACACCAGAGGGCGTGGTGACACCATGAGGACGTGACACCAGAGGATCTAGTGACACCATGAGAATGTGACACCAGACGATGTAGTTAGACCATGAGGACGTGACACCAGAGGATGTGATGACACCATGAAGACTTGTCACCAGAAGATATAGTGACACCATGAAGACGTGACAACAGAGGATGTAGTGACACCACGATGACTTGACACCAGAGGACGTAGTGACACCATGAGGACTTGACACCAGAGGACGTAGTGACACCATGACGACGTGACACCAGAGGATGTAGTGACACCATGAGGACTTGACAACAGAGGACGTAGTGACACCATGAGGACGTGACACCAGAGGATCTAGTGACACCATGAGAATGTGACACCAGAGGATGTAGTTAGACCATGAGGACGTGACACCAGAGGATGTGATGACACCATGAAGACTTGTCACCAGAAGATATAGTGACACCATGAAGACGTGACAACAGAGGATGTAGTGACACCACGATGACTTGACACCAGAGGACGTAGTGACACCATGAGGACTTGACACCAGAGGACGTAGTGACACCATGACGACGTGACACCAGAGGATGTAGTGACACCATGAGGACTTGACAACAGAGGACGTAGTGACACCATGAGGACTTGACACCAGAGGGTGTAGTGACACCATGACGACGTGACACCAGAGGATGTAGTGACACAATGAGCACTTGACACCAGAGGACGTAGTGCCACCATGAGGACTTGACACCAGAGGGTGTAGTGACACTGTGAGGAAGTGACAGTAGAGGATGTAGTGACACCATGAGGACGTGACACCAGAGGATGTAGTGACACCATGAGGAGTTGACACCAGAGGACGTAGTGACACCATGAGGACGTGACACCAGAGGATGTAGTGACACCATGAGGACTTGACCATAGAGGACGTAGTGACACCATGAGGACTTGACACCAGAGGGTGTAGTGACACCATGAGGAAGTGACACCAGAGGATGTAGTGACACCATGAGGACTTGACACCAGAGGGCGTATTGACACCATGAGGACGTGACACCAGAGGACGTAGTGACACCATGAGGACGTGACACCATGAGAACGTGACACCAGAGGAGGTAGTGACACCATGAGGAAGTGACACCAGAGGATGTAGTGACACCATGAGGATGTGACACCAGATGATGTAGTGACACCATGAGGACGTGACACCAGAGGATGTAGTGACACCATGAGGATGTGACACCAGATGATGTATTGACACCATGAGGACGTGATACCAGAGGATGTAGTGACACCATGAGGATGTAACACCAGAGGATGTAGTGACACCATGAGGACGTGACACCAGAGGATGTAGTGACACCATGAGGACATGACACCAGAGGATGTGGTGTCACCATGAGGAAGTGACAGTAGAGGATGTAGTGACACCATGAGGACATGACACCAGAGGATGTGGTGACACCATGAGGACGTGACACCAGAGGATATAGTGACACCATGAGGATATGACATCAGAGGATGTAGTGACACCATGAGGACGTGACATCAGAGGATGTAGTGACACAATGAGGACTTGACACCAGAGGACGTAGTGACACCATGATGACGTGACACCACGAGGACGTGACACCATGAGGACGTGGCACCAGAGGATGTAGTGACACCATGAGGATGTGACACCAGAGGATGTAGTGACACAATGAGGACGTGACACCAGAGGATGTAGTGACACCATGAGGACGTGACACCAGAGGATGTAGTGACACCATGATGACGTGACACCACTAGGACGTGACACCATGAGGACGTGGCACCAGAGGATGTAGTGACACCATGAGGATGTGACACCAGAGGATGTAGTGACACAATGAGGACGTGACACCAGAGGATGTAGTGACACCATGAGGACTTGACACCAGATGACGTAGTGACACCATGAGGACTTGACACCAGAGGGCGTATTGACACCATGAGGACGTGACACCAAAGGACGTAGTGACACCATGAGGACGTGCCACCAGAGGATATAGTGACACCATGAGGATATGACATCAGAGGATGTAGTGACACCATGAGGACGTGACATCAGAGGATGTAGTGACACCATGAGGACTTGACACCAGAGGACCTAGTGACACCATGATGACGTGACACCACGAGGACGTGACACCATGAGGATGTGGCACCAGAGGATGTAGTGACACCATGAGGATGTGACACCAGAGGATGTAGTGACACAATGAGGACGTGACACCAGAGGATGTAGTGACACCATGAGGACGTGACACCAGAGGATGTAGTGACACCATGATGACGTGACACCACTAGGACGTGACACCATGAGGACGTGGCACCAGAGGATGTATTGACACCATGAGGATGTGACACCAGAGGCTGTAGTGACACCATGAGGAAATGACACCAGAGGATGTGGTGACACCATGAGGACGTGACACCAGAGGATATAGTGACACCATGAGGATATGACATCAGAGGATGTAGTGACACCATGAGGACGTGACATCAGAGGATGTAGTGACACCATGAGGACTTGACACCAGAGGACGTAGTGACACCATGATGACGTGACACCACGAGGACGTGACACCATGAGGACGTGGCACCAGAGGATGTAGTGACACCATGAGGATGTGACACCAGAGGATGTAGTGACACAATGAGGACGTGACACCAGAGGATGTAGTGACACCATGAGGACGTGACACCAGAGGATGTAGTGACACCATGATGACGTGACACCACTAGGACGTGACACCATGAGGACGTGGCACCAGAGGATGTAGTGACACCATGAGGATGTGACACCAGAGGATGTAGTGACACAATGAGGACGTGACACCAGAGGATGTAGTGACACCATGAGGACTTGACACCAGATGACGTAGTGACACCATGAGGACTTGACACCAGAGGGCGTAGTGACACCATGAGGAAGTGACACCAGAGGATGTGGTGAAACCATGAGGACGTGACACTAGAGGGCGTAGTGACACCATGAATACGTGACACCAGAGGATATAATGACCCCATGAGGACTTGACAACAGAGGATGTAGTGACACCATGAGGATGTGACACCAGAGGATGTAGTGACACCAGAGGAGGTAGTGACACAATGAGGAAGTGACACCAGAGGATGTGGTGAAACCATGAGGACGTGACACTAGAGGGCGTAGTGACACCATGAATACGTGACACCAGAGGATATAATGACCCCATGAGGACTTGACAACAGAGGATGTAGTGACACCATGAGGATGTGACACCAGAGGATGTAGTGACACCAGAGGATGTAGTGACACCATGAGGATGTGACACCAGAGGATGTAGTGACACCATGAGGACGTGACACCAGAGGATGTGGTGACACCATGATGACGTGACACCAGAGGGCAGCCCTGTTTATCTGTCACCACACTTGTCTCTCTCTCGACACATACACATGTTTTTCAATCTTTATTTTCCATTAAATGAATTAGAGGTTGATCTTAGTTGGTTAATTAATTCATGTGTATATTGTTTTGGAAGGATGACTGTAGATATCCTACCATTGTCTTGTCATTTAGGATGTTGTTCATTCTTAAGAGGACACATCATAATGTTGAGCAGCCACTTCCATCAGTCCCAGTACTGCTGTGTGAGTTGTCAACATGTCTGAATCCTTTCCCCAGTCTATTTGACCTGAGAGGTTTGGCCTGGGAGCGTCATGCAGCACAACATATCAGCGTTAACACTATCAACATCCCAGTGGCCTGCTCAGTGCTGTGGTCTACGACAGGCGTGTGTTAAAGTGTACTGGTCGTTGTGGTGGAGAAGCCAGAGCACTGTTCTTCCAGGCAGTAATTCATCAGCTTTTTCCCAGAGCCTCCTGGGTCACAGTCCTGTTAGGTTTTCAGATGCTCTGTTTCTCCCCCTCTCAGTGCTGCTATAGTGTCACAACTTGTCCTGTTTTTTTGTGCATGGTAGATGGCCTTTAAAAAGAGTATCTCCAATAAGTCTTTATTCTTGTTTTGTTGGCTAACATTCTGTGTTTTCATGAACTCTGCCCCCCGCCATGACAACGCCAGGAAGAATGTTACGTGTGAGTGACAGGCCTATGGAAGGCCTCGTCTCAATACGCATTTCAAACACTTTGGGAACAATGGCCTTCGATGTGATTGAATTAATGAGCTATCACGGACTGTCAAAAGAGCACACATACTTTCCATAAAGCTGATTATCTGTGTATGGCAGAAAGAGAAGAGAGCAGAGGGAAGTGGAGGCTTGTCTTTCACTGGGCACCTCCAAAGGAACCATCAAAGTGTGGGTCGAGGCTTAGAGAGTGCTGTTCTGGCGACGTTGTCCTGCCCTCACCCTCCTGCCTCGCCTACTTAGCATAAATCAACCATAGGGCTTTAACAAATCTATTCAAGGAGCCGGGGGCCCCGGGCGCCCTACAACAACATGGTTTTTCACAAGCCACCACCTCCAGGCAAGACATTTTGCAGGGAGCTATTGTTCTGCTTGAACTGTGCTTAGATTCCCTGGTTCCCAACCCCAGCCGGTCCGCTCTGGTTGTATTGAACCTGGAGAGAGACACCAAGAGTGACTGCCAAGACTGGCCTAAATCAACCAGCTAGACTAGACTAGTTCAACCAGCTATTGAGACAAGAAAATAGGGGATAGAGGTGCTCACCAGATCAGCTAAGGGAGGCCTCTGAAACAGGAGCTCCTTCTCTATTTAATCCTGTGTAGGTTGTTGTCAGCATAGATAGTTTTGGAGCAGCATCTAGAGTTAGCTGAGGACTTGGTAGGAGATGACTGTTTAGGTTGTTGCTTTTAAGAACAGCTTGGTTGATTTCTGGGCTGTCAAACGTAATCTTTGTTAGCTTCAGCTGCCAATGAATAACAGAGAATGAAGGAAGAGAGAGGCGTGTTCTCAAGCGGCAGTAGGTGGGCTGCTCCTCGAGTGCCTCTAAAATCGCTACATTACCGTGGAGCCATTGTCTCTAAACTCTCCTCCGTGCATATCAGATACCCACAGATCCACCTCAACGTGTAGCTGAGAGCGTGCATTCTGAAAGATATGAACTGGTCCTCACGCTGTGTTACTCAACATCAATTGGAAGCGCTTTGTGTCAGTGAGTAATATACTCAGCATTATTCATAAAGAGAGAGATGAACACCTCTGGTGGCGGCTGGGCTGGGTGAGCCTGACACAGCAGTTACATATGGGCTAATGTAGCCTTTTATCTGCTCCCATTGTGGGTAATATATATATCCCTGGGGCTGGATCCTGTGTCTGTCATTGTACCGATAGAACAAAACAAATGATGAGCCGAATGACGTTCCTCTGGTGGCTTCGCTGCTTAGTGCATTCAGCTTGTTATTGACCTTTTTGTGTTTGTGAGGCGATATATAGCTAGCTAGCTAGAGCAGCAACAAAAAAACGCTTGTTTCAAACCAAAACATTATTGTGTGTGAACATATGTTTGTGAGTCAGTAGCCAAACTAGTCAGTCCTGCCTGAGAGGATCACCTCTTGGGGTTAATCATGTCCCTGGCAGACCCTCTATCTAATCTCTATTCTGTCTGTTCTCTCTACAGCCCACAGCAGAGCTGGAAACGTTGGCACTGAAATTAAACATTTCAAATTTCAGTTTAAATGCTTTCATTCAGCTTGTGACTCAAAGTATTTTCACTAAAAGACCAGGACCCTTATTTAGGATTCACGATGTGTGTAAAGTCACATTTGGTACCAGTGCAACGCAACACAGACTGTGCTCATTGATCTATAAAAGCTTCTCAAATATACACTAATTATACCAAACATTAGGAACGTTTCCCTAATATTGAGTTGTCCCCCTTTTGCTCCATGTTGACTCAAATACTTCCCAAAGTTGTGTCAAGTTGGCAGGATGTCCTTTGGGTGGTGGACCATTCTTGATACACACGGGAAACTGTTGAGCATGAAAAACCCAGCAGCATTGCAGTTCTTGACATCATAGTAGTTATTCTACCATGAAAGGCAAGATAGGGCAAAGGGAAATGACAGTCCTCCGCCCCCTCCATTCTCCAGGCTGTCATAGGGCGTGGTAAATTAAATAGGGGAGAAAGCTCTTGACTTTTATTGTTTGTAGGTCCTAATTATAATTCACTGGACCAGACCTTTTGTGCCGCTGAGTGCTTCGTTTGCAGCTTGCATGGGCTGATACATTAACTCCAGCTCGAGCCTTTCATTCGGCTGCTATTAGTCGCTGCAGATTGATCAATACATCATGTACAGAACATGTTGAATACGGACGTCTGGAAGCTTTGTGGGCCTGCAGATAATGACTTCTTTATTCAGAGCCGCTTGTAGGAACACAGAGATAAAGGCAGCCGCTCTGCCTAGAACTGTATCTCACTGATTGTAAGTGGGGGAAGTGAGAAAGCCTAGAGAGAGTTTATTGTACTATGCTGAGAGCCTGAGTAGGTTCTGAAGATCTGAGAGGAAAACTGGCCCATTTTCTCTGAATATATCCCTTCTCAAAGCCTGACAGAGCAATATTTAGGTTCTCTGAAACATGGATCTGCAGTTTTTCAATCTATAGGTATCTCCCTCTGACAACCACAAGTCTCCTGGGATGGCCGTTCTACATATTCTAAGGAGTCAAAATAAACACACTCAAACACACTCATCATATTTTCTCTCAAGCTTCCCTTTTTTACAAAAGGGGGTTGTGTTGGTCTCCGGAGATAGTGGCTGTATGTATTGTCATGTAGTAGAGGGGGTTGTGTTGGGTTCTGGAGATAGTGGCTGTATGTATTGTCATGGAGTAGAGGGGGTTGTGTTGGGTTCTGGAGATAGTGGCTGTTTTGTTCTGGAGTGGAGGGGGTTGTGTTGGGTTCTGGAGATAGTGGCTGTATTGTTCTGGAGTAGAGGGGGTTGTGTTGGTCTCTGGAGATAGTGGCTGTTTTGTTCTGGAGTGGAGGGGGTTGTGTTGGGTTCTGGAGATAGTGGCTGTATTGTTCTGGAGTAGAGGGGGTTGTGTTGGGTTCTGGAGATAGTGGCTGTATTGTTCTGGAGTAGAGGGGGTTGTGTTGGTCTCTGGAGATAGTGGCTGTTTTGTTCTGGAGTGGAGGGGGTTGTGTTGGTCTCCGGAGATAGTGGCTGTATGTATTGTCATGTAGTAGAGGGGGTTGTGTTGGGTTCTGGAGATAGTGGCTGTATGTATTGTCATGGAGTAGAGGGGGTTGTGTTGGGTTCTGGAGATAGTGGCTGTTTTGTTCTGGAGTGGAGGGGGTTGTGTTGGGTTCTGGAGATAGTGGCTGTATTGTTCTGGAGTAGAGGGGGTTGTGTTGGTCTCTGGAGATAGTGGCTGTTTTGTTCTGGAGTGGAGGGGGTTGTGTTGGGTTCTGGAGATAGTGGCTGTATTGTTCTGGAGTAGAGGGGGTTGTGTTGGTCTCTGGAGATAGTGGCTGTATGTATTGTCATGGAGTAGAGGGGGTTGTGTTGGGTTCTGGAGATAGTGGCTGTATGTATTGTCATGGAGTAGAGGGGGTTGTGTTGGGTTCTGGAGATAGTGGCTGTTTTGTTCTGGAGTGGAGGGGGTTGTGTTGGGTTCTGGAGATAGTGGCTGTATTGTTCTGGAGTAGAGGGGGTTGTGTTGGTCTCTGGAGATAGTGGCTGTTTTGTTCTGGAGTGGAGGGGGTTGTGTTGGGTTCTGGAGATAGTGGCTGTATTGTTCTGGAGTAGAGGGGGTTGTGTTGGTCTCTGGAGATAGTGGCTGTATGTATTGTCATGGAGTAGAGGGGGTTGTGTTGGGTTCTGGAGATAGTGGCTGTATGTATTGTCATGGAGTAGAGGGGGTTGTGTTGGGTTCTGGAGATAGTGGCTGTATGTATTGTCATGGAGTAGAGGGGGTTGTGTTGGGTTCTGGAGATAGTGGCTGTATGTATTGTCATGGAGTAGAGGAGGTTGTGTTGGGTTCTGGAGAAAGTGGCTGTATTGTTATGGAGTAGAGGGGGTTGTGTTGGGTTCTGGAGATAGTGGCTGTATTGTTCTGGAGTAGAGGGGGTTGCGTTGGGTTCTGGAGAAAGTGGCTGTATGTATTGTCATGGAGTAGAGGGGGTTGTGTTGGGTTCTGGAGATAGTGGCTGTATTGTTCTGGAGTAGAGGGGGTTGTGTTGGTCTCTGGAGATAGTGGCTGTATTGTTCTGGAGTGGAGGGGGTTGTGTTGGGTTCTGGAGATAGTGGCTGTATTGTTCTGGAGTAGAGGGGGTTGTGTTGGTCTCTGGAGATAGTGGCTGTATTGTTCTGGAGTAGAGGGGGTTGCGTTGGGTTCTGGAGAAAGTGGCTGTAAGTATTGTTATGGAGTAGAGGGGGTTGTGTTGGGTTCTGGAGATAGTGGCTGTATTGTTATGGAGTAGAGGGGGTTGTGTTGGGTTCTGGAGAGAGTGGCTTTATGTATTGTTATGGAGTATGGGGGTTGTGCTGGGTTCTGGAGATAGTGGCTGTATTGTTCTGGAGTACAATGGGTTGTGTTGGGTTCTGGAGATAGTGGCTGTATGTATTGTTATGGAGTAGAGGGGGTTGTGTTGGGTTCTGGAGATAGTGGCTGTATTGTTATGGAGTAGAGGGGGTTGTGTTGGGTTCTGGAGATAGTGGCTGTATGTATTGTTATGGAGTAGAGGGGGTTGTGTTGGGTTCTGGAGATAGTGGCTGTATTGTTATGGAGTAGAGGGGGTTGTGTTGGTCTCTGGAGATAGTGGCTGTATTGTTCTGGAGTAGAGGGGGTTGCGTTGGGTTCTTGAGAAAGTGGCTGTAAGTATTGTTATGGAGTAGAGGGGTTTGTGTTGGGTTCTGGAGATAGTGGCTGTATTGTTATGGAGTAGAGGGGGTTGTGTTGGGTTCTGGAGAGAGTGGCTTTATGTATTGTTATGGAGTATGGGGGTTGTGCTGGGTTCTGGAGATAGTGGCTGTATTGTTCTGGAGTACAATGGGTTGTGTTGGGTTCTGGAGATAGTGGCTGTATGTATTGTTATGGAGTAGAGGGGGTTGTGTTGGGTTCTGGAGATAGTGGCTGTATTGTTATGGAGTAGAGGGGGTTGTGTTGGGTTCTGGAGATAGTGGCTGTATGTATTGTTATGGAGTAGAGGGGGTTGTGTTGGGTTCTGGAGATAGTGGCTGTATTGTTATGGAGTAGAGGGGGTTGTGTTGGGTTCTGGAGATAGTGGCTGTATTGTTATGGAGTAGACGGGTTGATAACATTTGTTGTTAGAATGAGATCTGTGCCTTTCCAAATATCAAGAGGGCGGTAGTAGTACAAATGTTTTATATTCAGAAAACCCTAGGCTTTGATAAGGGCTCTGAGCCAATGAGCTGCTTGGTATGGAGGGAGAGGGACCTCAGTGTAGATAGGAGGGAGCGGGAGAGGGCTGGCTTGGTTTAACACAGGGCCTCTAAACCTCACAAATCTAACACATGAATGATCAACGCTTTATTTTTCCGATGTCATCATATCACATTATATGATGTAAACTAGTGCTGTTAGCACCACTCTAACCAACTATTTTTGTTTTTATGAATATGGTATGTTCAGAATTTCCATGAAAATACATTTCATTTTAGACAGTTGGCATCCTTGTCTAGTTCCACGGCTATTGAAATCACTGGCCACTTTAAGAAATGCAACACTAGTCACTTGTCACGCCCTGGCCTTGAGAGGCCGGATGTCTTTAGTTGGTTTGGTCAGGGTGTGAGTATTTCTATTCGAATTTCTATGTTTAGGTTTTAGGTTTTCGATTTCTATGTCTGGCCGGGTATGATTCCCAATCAGAGGCAGCTGTCGCTCGTTGTCTCTGATTGGGGATCATCCTTAGGTAGCCCATTGCCTGCTGTGTATTGTGGGATCTTGTTCCTGTTAGTCTGGTGTGTGTATAGCCCTTTGGACTTCACATTACTTTGTTTCTTGTTTTGTTGTATGTTTATTTAGTTAATAAACATGTACGCTTTTCACGCTGCACCTTGGTCCGACCCGTCTCTCAACGTTCGTGACAGAAGATCCCACCACAAAAGGACCAAGCAGCGTGCCAAGGCAGAGCGAATAGCTTTGTCACAGGTGGGTGAATGGTGGTCATGGGAGGAGATATTCGCTGGGAAAGGACCCTGGGAAGAGAGGATCAACGCCAACGCCAACGGGACCAACCGCTGAGGAAGCCCGAGACGCAACCCCAAGAACATGTTGGGGGGGGGCTAGAGGGGTGGTCGGGGATCGAGAGAGAAGAGCCCCGCCCACTGCACCCGGTGGGGTTCCAGTTGGAGTCCCTACGACCATGGGAACAGGAATGGGAACAGGAATGGGAACAGGAATGGGAACAGGAATGGGAACAGTTTTACACGGAGGAGTCGGAGGATGACGACGACGATGAGTTTCTGTTCCCTAACTCGTGGGGGCTCCCGGAGGAGTCCTCACTGGAGGAGGAGTGGGCGCGGAGAGAGAAGGACTGGAACAGTCACTGGAGGAGGAGTGGGCGCGGAGAGAGAAGGACTGGAACAGTCACTGGAGGAGGAGTGGGCGCGGAGAGAGAAGGACTGGAACAGTCACTGGAGGAGGAGTGGGCGCGGAGAGAGAAGGACTGGAACAGTCACTGGAGGAGGAGTGGGCGCGGAGAGAGAAGGACTGGAACAGTCACTGGAGGAGGAGTGGGCGCGGAGAGAGAAGGACTGGAACAGTCACTGGAGGAGGAGTGGGCGCGGAGAGAGAAGGACTGGAACAGTCACTGGAGGAGGAGTGGGCGCGGAGAGAGAAGGACTGGAACAGTCACTGGAGGAGGAGTGGGCGCGGAGAGAGAAGGACTGGAACAGTCACTGGAGGAGGAGTGGGCGCGGAGAGAGAAGGACTGGAACAGTCACTGGAGGAGGAGTGGGCGCGGAGAGAGAAGGACTGGAACAGTCACTGGAGGAGGAGTGGGCGCGGAGAGAGAAGGACTGGAACAGTCACTGGAGGAGGAGTGGGCGCGGAGAGAGAAGGACTGGAACAGTCACTGGAGGAGGAGTGGGCGCGGAGAGAGAAGGACTGGAACAGTCACTGGAGGAGGAGTGGGCGCGGAGAGAGAAGGACTGGAACAGTCACTGGAGGAGGAGTGGGCGCGGAGAGAGAAGGACTGGAACAGTCACTGGAGGAGGAGTGGGCGCGGAGAGAGAAGGACTGGAACAGTCACTGGAGGAGGAGTGGGCGCGGAGAGAGAAGGACTGGAACAGTCACTGGAGGAGGAGTGGGCGCGGAGAGAGAAGGACTGGAACAGTCACTGGAGGAGGAGTGGGCGCGGAGAGAGAAGGACTGGAACAGTCACTGGAGGAGGAGTGGGCGCGGAGAGAGAAGGACTGGAACAGTCACTGGAGGAGGAGTGGGCGCGGAGAGAGAAGGACTGGAACAGTCACTGGAGGAGGAGTGGGCGCGGAGAGAGAAGGACTGGAACAGTCACTGGAGGAGGAGTGGGCGCGGAGAGAGAAGGACTGGAACAGTCACTGGAGGAGGAGTGGGCGCGGAGAGAGAAGGACTGGAACAGTCGTACATCTCCAACGCCAGTTCCCAGTCCGGCACGGCCCGTGCCTGCTCCTCGCACCAAGCCAATAACAGATAGTCCTGCTGATCAATAACAGATAGTCCTGCTGGCCAATAACAGATAGTCCTGCTGGTCAATAACAGATAGTCCTGCTGATCAATAACAGATACTCCTGCTGGTCAATAACAGATAGTCCTGCTGGTAAATGACAGATTGTCCTGCTGGTGCAGTGAGATCATCGGAGGGATGTCACATCCTGTTGTTATGTGATATTTACAGCTCTACCTGGCCTAGTACATGATTTTAATGCTTCTCTCCTGTTGATACCTAGCAGAGGAACAAACTACTGCACAGAGAGAGAGAGAGAGAGAGAGACAGAGAGAGACAGAGAGAGAGAGAGAGAGAGAGAGAGAGAGGAGAGACAGAGAGAGAGAGAGAGAGAGAGAGAGACAGAGAGAGAGAGAGAGAGAGAGAGAGAGAGAGAGAGAGAGAGAGAGAGAGAGAGAGAGAGAGAGAGAGAGAGAGAGAGAGAGAGAGAGAGAGAGAGAGAGAGAGAGAGAGAGAGAGAGAGAGAGAGAGAGAGAGAGAGAGAGACAGAGAGAGAGAGAGAGAGAACAGTTAACTCAGACCACTCAGATGGACTCCTGCTCCTGTCTCTGTCCTCTCTCTACGTCTCTCTACATTTCCTCTCTGGGTTTTGACCTTTAATACATGTCAAGAGGAGAACTCTGCGCTCCCAGAACGTTCCCCAGGCCGGGGGAGCAGGCCGCATTTAAACCTCTCAGATATAAAAATATTCTCTCCATTTCTGTTGGTGCCAGAAAAAAATGGCTGCCGTTTTACAGCCCTCTAACCAATCGCACTATTATTAGTGTTTTTTTGTGTTATTTGTAATTTATTCTGTATATAATGTTTCTGACACCGTCTCTTATGACCAAAAAGAGCTTCTGGATATCAGGACAGCGATTACTCACCTCGTATTGGACGAAGATTTTTTCTTCAATGAGTCGGACGCGAAGGATATTCTACAGACACCCGACAAGGCCCAAATCCACGTCATTCACATGAGAAAGAGACTGAGATATCGTGGACGTAGATCGGGGTGCCTTGTAAGGATCCGACGGCGAGCGAGTAAACTGCCTCTCCCATCAATCCTATTAGCCAATGTTCAATCATTTGAAAATATATTGGACGACCTAAGATTACGGTTATCCTACCAACGGGACATTAAAAACTGTAATATATTATGTTTCACCGAGTCGTGGCTGAACGACGACATGGACAACATACAGCTAGCGGGCTATACGCTACATCGGCAGGATAGAACGGCTGACTCCGGTAAGACAAGGGGTGGCGGTCTGTGTATATTTGTAAACAACAGCTGGTGCACAAAATCAAATACAAAGGAAGTCTCGAGGTTTCGCTCGCCTGAGGTAGAGTATCTTATGATAAGCAGTAGACCACACTATCTACCAAGAGAATTTTCATCTATATTTTTCGTATCTGTCTATTTACCACCACAAACCAATGCTGGCACTAAGATTGTACTCAATGAGCTGTACAAGGTCATAAGTAAACAGGAAAACGTTCATCCAGAGGCAGCGCTCCTAGTGGCTGGGGACTTTAATGCAGGGAAACTTAAAACCGTTCTACCTAATTTCTACCAGCATGTTAAATGTGCAACCAGAGAAAAATAAACTGTAGACCACCTTTACTCCACACACAGAGACGCATACAAAGCTCTCCCTCGCCCTCCATTTGGCAAATCTGACCATAACTCCATCCTCCTGATTCCTGCTTATAAGCAAAAACTAAAGCAGGAAGCACCAGTGACTCGGTTAATAAGGAAGTGGTCAGATGACGCAGATGCTAAGCTACGGGATTCTTCCGATAGCATTGAAGAGTACACCACATCAGTCACTGGCTTCATCAATAAGTGCATCGATGACGTAGTCCCCACAGTGACCGTGAGTACATACCCCAACCAGAAGCCATGGATTACAGGCAACATCTGCACTGAGCTAAAGGGTAGAGCTGCCGCTTTCAAGGAGCGGGACTCAAACCCGGACGCTTATAAGAAATCCCACTATGCCCTCCGACGAACCATAAAACAGGCAAAGAGTCAGTCTCTGTTGTAGCCGGCCGTGACCTGGAGACCGGGGAGCGGCGCACAATTGGCCCAGCTTCGTCCAGGGTAGGGGAGGGAATGGGGATGTAGCTCAGTTGGTAGTGGGTTCGATTCCCACGGGGGGCTAGTATGAAAATATATATATATATATATTGTAAGCACTCACTAACTGTAAGTCGCTCTGGATAAGAGCGTCTGCTAAATGACTAAAATGTAAATACTGCTGCTGTTACTGCTAGTCCTGCTGCCACACCAGCCTCTCCTCTCCTCTCCTCTCCTCTCCTCTCCTCTCCTCTCCTCTCCTCTCCTCTCCTCTCCTCTCCTCTCCTCTCTGTCAGCCCCAATTAATGGAATGAGATGCACTTTGTGGCAATTTGAACATTTCAGTGCTTCCTCTCATTCCAGTGGATTATCCTATGATGGCTGGTTCCCTGAGGACCCACCAGACGCTGGGGCTGGGTTGGAGCTGGGCTGAGTGCACCAAGGAACATCAGAGGCTTGCTGAGAGTCCCAGCCTGCAGCCAACGGGCTGTTATAAAACCAACACCACTGTGTGTAGCCAACGGGCCTGTATTAAGCCACTGACAGTTTGACAGTACTATTTCCATATGGCGTAGTGGTATTTACAAAGCGCCTGCTGGAGATATTGGTTCTGTTGGGGACATGATTATGAGCAGTGACTGCATGCTCAACATGACTTAACATTATAATGCTGCAGGATTGTAGGTACGTACAAAGAGTTTGTATTTATTAAGGATCCCCATCAGCTTCTGTCTAGGCAGCAGCTACTCTTCCTGGGGTCCAGCAACATTAACGAAGTTATATACAATTAAAAATATTACATTACATTTCACAATACTTTTCACAACATATTAAGTGTGTGCCCTCAGGCCCCTACTCCACTACCACATATGTACAACACAAAATCCATGTGTACGTGTGTGTATAGTGCGTATGTTATCATGTGTATGCGTGTCTGTGCCTGTGTGTGTCTCTTCACAGTCCCCGCTGTTCCATAAGGTGTATTTGTATCTGTTTTTTAAATCTGATTCTACTGCTTGCATCAGTTACCTGATGTGGAATAGAGTTCCATGTATTCATGGCTCTATGTAGTACTGTGCGCCTCCCATAGTCTGTTCTGGACTTGGGGACTGTCAAGAGACCTCTGGTGGCATGTCTTGTGGGGAATGCATGGGTGTCTGAGCTGTGTGCTAGTAGTTTAAACAGACAGCTCGGTGCATTCAGCTTGTCTACACTTCTTACAAAAACAAGTAGTGATGAAGTCAATCTCTCCTCCACTTCGACCCATGAGAGATTTACATGCATATTATTAATGTTAGCTCTCCATGTACATTTAAGGGCCAGCCGTGCTGCCCTGTTCTGAGCCAACTGCAATTTTCCTAAGTTCCTCTTTGTGGCACCTGACCACATGACTGGACAGTAGTCCAGGTGCGACAAAACTAGGGGCTGTAGGACCTGCCTTGTTAATAGTGTTGTTAAGAAGGTAGAGCAGAGCTTTATTATGGACAGACTTCTCCCCTTCTTAGCTACTGTTGTATCAATATGCTTTGACCATGACAGTTTACAATCCAGGGTTACTCCAAGCAGTTTAGTCACCTCAACTTGCTCAATTTCCACATTATTCATTACAAGATTTAGTTGAGGTTTAGGGTTAAGTGAATGAGTTGTCCCAAATACAATGCTTTTAGTTTTTGAAATATTTAGGACTGACTTATTTCTTGCCACCCCATTCTGAAACTGACTGCAGCTCTTTGTTAAGTGTTGCAGTAATTCCACTTGCTGTAGTAGTTGACGTGTAAAGTGTTGAGTCATCCACATACATAGTCACTCTGGCTTTACTCAAAGCCAGTGGCATGTCATTAGTAAAGATTGAATAAAGTAAGGGGCCTAGACAGCTGCCCTGGGGAATTCCTGATTCTACCTGGATTATGTTGGAGAGGCTTCCATTAAAGAACACCCTCTGTGTTCTGTTAGACAGGTAACTCTTTATCCACAATATAGCAGGGGGTGTAAAGCCATAACACATACGTTTTTTCATCAACAGACTATGATCGATAATGTCAAAAGCTGCTCTGAAGTCTATCAAAACAGCTCCCAAAATCCTTTTATCAACAATTTCTCTCAGCCAATCATCAGTCATGTGTGTAAGTGCTGTGCTTGTTGAATGTCCTTCCCTATAAGTGTGCTGAAAGTATGTTGTCAATTTGTTTACTGTAAAATAGCATTGTATCTGGTCAAACACCATTTTTTCCAGAAGTTTACTAAGGGTTGGTAACAGGCTGATTGGTCGGCTATCTGAGCCAGTAAAGGGGGCTTTACTATTCTTGGGTAGCGGAATGACTTTTGCTTCCCTCCAGGCCTGAGGGCACACACTTTCTAGTAGGCTTAGATTGAAGAGATGGCAAATAGGAGTAGCAATATCGTCCGCTACTGTCCTTAGTAATTTTCCATCCAAGTTGTCAGACCCCGGTGGCTTGTCATTGTTGATAGACAACAATGATTATTTTCATCTCTTCCACATTCACTTTACGGAATTCAAAATTCCAATGCTTGTCTTTCATAATTTAGTCAGTTGTACTTGGATGTGTAGTGTGGGCGTTTGTTGCTGGCATGTCATGCATAAGTTTGCTAATCTTGCCAATGAAAAAATCAGTTGAGAGTGTATCTTCCCCAATTTCATTTAATTGTTACTTGTTTGAGGTTGGGGACATCGACAAGGCCTTCCAATATTTACAGGTTACTGTCACTTTACCATAGCTACTGGGCTGAATCAAGCATTCACATGGTTTCCAAATTGAAACCACAGATACCCAGACCACGTCTCTTAACTACCTGGTCTACAACTTGAAACCACAGATACCCAGACCACGTCTCTTAACAACATGGTCTACAAATTGAAACCACAGATACCCAGACCACGTCTCTTAACAACATGGTCTACAACTTGAAACCACAGATACCCAGACCACGTCTCTTAACAACATGGTCTACAACTTGAAACCACAGATACCCAGACCACGTCTCTTAACAACATGGTCTACAACTTGAAACCACAGATACCCAGACCACGTCTCTTAACAACATGGTCTACAACTTGAAACCACAGATACACAGACCACGTCTCTTAACAACATGGTCTACAACTTGAAACCACAGATACCCAGACCACGTCTCTTAACAACATGGTCTACAACTTGAAACCACAGATACCCAGACCACGTCTCTTAACAACATGGTCTACAACTTGAAACCACAGATACCCAGACCACGTCTCTTAACAACATGGTCTACAACTTGAAACCACAGATACCCAGACCACGTCTCCTAACTACAACATCCTCTGCCTGACTAAAGCGATCTCCTCACAAGACAGTCCATGTTAAGTTGGGAACATTATACATCATATGACATATCCATGTAGTTTCCCTCAGTTTAAATAGTGAATGAAATAGAAAAGGATCAACGTCTTGCTTTAATACAAAGCCTTTAGTGTTTATTCCACCCAGTCAGTCAGACAGAATGTAGGAAGACTAGAAATACTGGAGGCCAATGAGAAATATATACACAATTATGTTTCTTTGAACAACGCCACTGGGGTCAACCTTGGACAGAATGAGAGGGGTAGACAGAGTTGAGGGTTGAATGTAGTAACAGGTTTCCAGTCACACCCTCCCAGGTAGGCTACAGCGGTGCTATGCAATGAAACAATATCTTAATAACACATTTAGAGACAAAGCCATCCGGCTCAGGCTCCAGTTCCGGGGTTAAGGGCTCCTGCTCTCACCTTGACAGCTCCTCTACCCACAATGCACTAAGTGGATGATTAAAAAGAGATGGAGGGTTTTACTGAGGGGTATGTGTAGCATCCCCGTGCTCTCCGCAGCCAGCCGAGCGATCAGCTACAGCTGTCCTCCAAACAACACCAACATCCTTTATTTATTTCACATGAAATATTGATGTGTGTTATGAAAGGTTTAAAATAATGTGTCTGCCTCTTCTGGTCCCGGCACACTGTTTTCTAATGCATAAATAATTCCTCTGGGTGGACAGTGGGCATACACATCAGGTGGGGTGTTTCCGTTGTATCACATTCTTTCTGCCTGAGAGAAAATACCATCCCTAGTAATTTCCTACATTAATACAATCTGCGTTGACAGTAAATAATTGATGTATGAATTTAGGGCTAAACCTCCAACACACTATGACTTTACGTCAAGGGGTTAGTCCCTGAAGATTTGAATCCAAATCACCCCCCAAAATGGCTTCTTCCACTTTAAATGGAACCCTTTTGACCCCCCCCCCCCCCCCCCCCCCCCCATTCGATGGGAGTGTGTGCCCTCTCTGAGCCCTGGGTGAATCAGCCTCTTCATGAGGTTTGGCTGTGCATGGCTGCCGATAACCCAGTGATTTAGCCCATTACAAAATGGGAAATGTTTTGTTTTTGAACACAAATGGCTTTTTCACACTGACATGAACCCATTTTGATTGCATTGGCAGAGAGTGACTGTGATAGGGCGCCATCTCTCTTTTCATCTCAATATCTGCTGTGATGTACAATTATGGCTCCAATTGTCAGACAGATCCATTCAGCAGATACATGGTGGGATAAAAGTTAAAAAAAGAGGAATACCAATTTCACTCTCAATGCTTCAATGAACAGCTGTAGTGAGTACAGCTGCCTTCTCTATTAGGCTTCTCCACTGCGCTCCTCATTGAAACACTGTCAGACAGAGAGAGAGCCCAGAGTCTAGTAGTGGAATTAAAGCTGTAATTACAGGCACCATTTACCTATCCTCACAACACATTAATGAATGAAATACACTGATGACATGTTGTATGTGTACATGTATGTAATCATATGTTCATATCAGCATATTATGTGTTGAATATCCCACCTGATGATAACAGGGCTGAGTGGCTAGGTATACAGCACCATGGTGTTGATTAACACCTGGGGGATATTACAGGACCAGGAGCCCGGGTCTACAGCTCCATGGTGGTGATTAACACCTGGGGGATATTACAGGACCAGGAGCCCGGGTCTACAGCTCCATGGTGGTGATTAACACCTGGGGGATATTACAGGACCAGGAGCCTGGGTTTAGGCACCATGGTGGTGATTAACACCTGGTGGATATTACAGGACCAGGAGCCTGGGTCTACAGCTCCATGGTGGTGATTAACACCTGGGGGATATTACAGGACCAGGAGCCCGGGTCTACAGCTCCATGGTGGTGATTAACACCTGGGGGATATTACAGGACCAGGAGCCCGGGTCTACAGCAGCATGGGGTTGATTAACACCTGGGGGATATTACAGGACCAGGAGCCCGGGTCTACAGCACCATGGTGGTGATTAACACCTGGGGGATATTACAGGACCAGGAGCCCGGGTCTACAGCTCCATGGTGGTGATTAACACCTGGGGGATATTACAGGACCAGGAGCCCGGGTCTACAGCAGCATGGGGTTGATTAACACCTGGGTGATATTACAGGACCAGGAGTCCGGGTCTACAGCACCATGGTGGTGATTAACACCTGGGGGATAATACAGGACCAGGAGCCCGGGTCTACAGCTCCATGGTGGTGATTAACACCTGGGGGATATTACAGGACCAGGAGCCCGGGTCTACAGCAGCATGGGGTTGATTAACACCTGGGGGATATTACAGGACCAGGAGCCCGGGTCTACAGCAGCATGGTGTTGATTAACACCTGGGGGATATTACAGGACCAGGAGCCTGGGTCTACAGCAGCATGGTGGTGATTATCACCTGGGGGATATTACAGGACCAGGAGCCCGGGTCTACAGCTCCATGGTGGTGATTAACACCTGGGGGATATTACAGGACCAGGAGCCCGGGTCTACAGCTCCATGGTGGTGATTAACACCTGGGGGATATTACAGGACCAGGAGCCCGGGTCTACAGCTCCATGGTGGTGATTAACACCTGGGGGATATTACAGGACCAGGAGCCCGGGTCTACAGCAGCATGGTGTTGATTAACACCTGGGGGATATTACAGGACCAGGAGCCCGGGTCTACAGCAACATGGTGGTGATTAACACCTGGGGGATATTACAGGACCAGGAGCCCGGGTCTACAGCTCCATGGTGGTGATTAACACCAGGGGGATATTACAGGACCAGGAGCCCGGGTCTACAGCAGCATGGGGTTGATTAACACCTGGGGGATATTACAGGACCAGGAGCCCGGGTCTACAGCACCATGGTGGTGATTAACACCTGGGGGATATTACAGGACCAGGAGCCCGGGTCTACAGCTCCATGGTGGTGATTAACACCTGGGGGATATTACAGGACCAGGAGCCCGGGTCTACAGCAGCATGGGGTTGATTAACACCTGGGGGATATTACAGGACCAGGAGTCCGGGTCTACAGCACCATGGTGGTGATTAACACCTGGGGGATATTACAGGACCAGGAGCCCGGGTCTACAGCTCCATGGTGGTGATTAACACCTGGGGGATATTACAGGACCAGGAGCCCGGGTCTACAGCAGCATGGTGTTGATTAACACCTGGGGGATATTACAGGACCAGGAGCCTGGGTCTACAGCAACATGGTGGTGATTAACACCTGGGGGATATTACAGGACCAGGAGCCCGGGTCTACAGCACCATGGTGATGATTAACACCTGGGGGATATTACAGGACCAGGAGCCCGGGTCTACAGCTCCATGGTGGTGATTAACACCTGGGGGATATTACAGGACCAGGAGCCCGGGTCTACAGCAGCATGGGGTTGATTAACACCTGGGTGATATTACAGGACCAGGAGTCCGGGTCTACAGCACCATGGTGGTGATTAACACCTGGGGGATAATACAGGACCAGGAGCCCGGGTCTACAGCTCCATGGTGGTGATTAACACCTGGGGGATATTACAGGACCAGGAGCCCGGGTCTACAGCAGCATGGGGTTGATTAACACCTGGGGGATATTACAGGACCAGGAGCCCGGGTCTACAGCAGCATGGTGTTGATTAACACCTGGGGGATATTACAGGACCAGGAGCCTGGGTCTACAGCAGCATGGTGGTGATTATCACCTGGGGGATATTACAGGACCAGGAGCCCGGGTCTACAGCTCCATGGTGGTGATTAACACCTGGGGGATATTACAGGACCAGGAGCCCGGGTCTACAGCTCCATGGTGGTGATTAACACCTGGGGGATATTACAGGACCAGGAGCCCGGGTCTACAGCTCCATGGTGGTGATTAACACCTGGGGGATATTACAGGACCAGGAGCCCGGGTCTACAGCAGCATGGTGTTGATTAACACCTGGGGGATATTACAGGACCAGGAGCCCGGGTCTACAGCAACATGGTGGTGATTAACACCTGGGGGATATTACAGGACCAGGAGCCCGGGTCTACAGCTCCATGGTGGTGATTAACACCAGGGGGATATTACAGGACCAGGAGCCCGGGTCTACAGCAGCATGGGGTTGATTAACACCTGGGGGATATTACAGGACCAGGAGCCCGGGTCTACAGCACCATGGTGGTGATTAACACCTGGGGGATATTACAGGACCAGGAGCCCGGGTCTACAGCTCCATGGTGGTGATTAACACCTGGGGGATATTACAGGACCAGGAGCCCGGGTCTACAGCAGCATGGGGTTGATTAACACCTGGGGGATATTACAGGACCAGGAGTCCGGGTCTACAGCACCATGGTGGTGATTAACACCTGGGGGATATTACAGGACCAGGAGCCCGGGTCTACAGCTCCATGGTGGTGATTAACACCTGGGGGATATTACAGGACCAGGAGCCCGGGTCTACAGCAGCATGGTGTTGATTAACACCTGGGGGATATTACAGGACCAGGAGCCTGGGTCTACAGCAACATGGTGGTGATTAACACCTGGGGGATATTACAGGACCAGGAGCCCGGGTCTACAGCACCATGGTGATGATTAACACCTGGGGGATATTACAGGACCAGGAGCCCGGGTCTACAGCTCCATGGTGGTGATTAACACCTGGGGGATATTACAGGACCAGGAGCCCGGGTCTACAGCAGCATGGTGTTGATTAACACCTGGGGGATATTACAGGACCAGGAGCCCGGGTCTACAGCAACATGGTGGTGATTAACACCTGGGGGATATTACAGGACCAGGAGCCCGGGTCTACAGCAGCATGGGGTTGATTAACACCTGGGGGATATTACAGGACCAGGAGTCCGGGTCTACAGCAGCATGGTGTTGATTAACACCTGGGGGATATTACAGGACCAGGAGCCTGGGTCTACAGCAGCATGGTGGTGATTATCACCTGGGGGATATTACAGGACCAGGAGCCCGGGTCTACAGCTCCATGGTGGTGATTAACACCTGGGGGATATTACAGGACCAGGAGCCCGGGTCTACAGCTCCATGGTGGTGATTAACACCTGGGGGATATTACAGGACCAGGAGCCCGGGTCTACAGCTCCATGGTGGTGATTAACACCTGGGGGATATTACAGGACCAGGAGCCCGGGTCTACAGCAGCATGGTGTTGATTAACACCTGGGGGATATTACAGGACCAGGAGCCCGGGTCTACAGCAACATGGTGGTGATTAACACCTGGGGGATATTACAGGACCAGGAGCCCGGGTCTACAGCTCCATGGTGGTGATTAACACCAGGGGGATATTACAGGACCAGGAGCCCGGGTCTACAGCAGCATGGGGTTGATTAACACCTGGGGGATATTACAGGACCAGGAGCCCGGGTCTACAGCACCATGGTGGTGATTAACACCTGGGGGATATTACAGGACCAGGAGCCCGGGTCTACAGCTCCATGGTGGTGATTAACACCTGGGGGATATTACAGGACCAGGAGCCCGGGTCTACAGCAGCATGGGGTTGATTAACACCTGGGGGATATTACAGGACCAGGAGTCCGGGTCTACAGCACCATGGTGGTGATTAACACCTGGGGGATATTACAGGACCAGGAGCCCGGGTCTACAGCTCCATGGTGGTGATTAACACCTGGGGGATATTACAGGACCAGGAGCCCGGGTCTACAGCAGCATGGTGTTGATTAACACCTGGGGGATATTACAGGACCAGGAGCCTGGGTCTACAGCAACATGGTGGTGATTAACACCTGGGGGATATTACAGGACCAGGAGCCCGGGTCTACAGCACCATGGTGATGATTAACACCTGGGGGATATTACAGGACCAGGAGCCCGGGTCTACAGCTCCATGGTGGTGATTAACACCTGGGGGATATTACAGGACCAGGAGCCCGGGTCTACAGCAGCATGGTGTTGATTAACACCTGGGGGATATTACAGGACCAGGAGCCCGGGTCTACAGCAACATGGTGGTGATTAACACCTGGGGGATATTACAGGACCAGGAGCCCGGGTCTACAGCACCATGGTGGTGATTAACACCTGGGGGATATTACAGGACCAGGAGTCCGGGTCTACAGCACCATGGTGGTGATTAACACCTGGGGGATATTACAGGACCAGGAGCCCGGGTCTACAGCTCCATGGTGGTGATTAACACCTGGGGGATATTACAGGACCAGGAGCCCGGGTCTACAGCAGCATGGTGTTGATTAACACCTGGGGGATATTACAGGACCAGGAGCCTGGGTCTACAGCAGCATGGTGGTGATTATCACCTGGGGGATATTACAGGACCAGGAGCCCGGGTCTACAGCTCCATGGTGGTGATTAACACCTGGGGGATATTACAGGACCAGCAGCCCGGGTCTACAGCTCCATGGTGGTGATTAACACCTGGGGGATATTACAGGACCAGGAGCCCGGGTCTACAGCTCCATGGTGGTGATTAACACCTGGGGGATATTACAGGACCAGGAGCCCGGGTCTACAGCAGCATGGTGTTGATTAACACCTGGGGGATATTACAGGACCAGGAGCCCGGGTCTACAGCAACATGGTGGTGATTAACACCTGGGGGATATTACAGGACCAGGAGCCCGGGTCTACAGCACCATGGTGGTGATTAACACCTGGGGGATATTACAGGACCAGGAGCCCGGGTCTACAGCAACATGGTGGTGATTAACACCTGGGGGATATTACAGGACCAGGAGCCCGGGTCTACAGCAGCATGGTGTTGATTAACACCTGGGGGATATTACAGGACCAGGAGCCCGGGTCTACAGCAACATGGTGGTGATTAACACCTGGGGGATATTACAGGACCAGGAGCCCGGGTCTACAGCACCATGGTGGTGATTAACACCTGGGGGATATTACAGGGCCAGGAGCCCGGGTCTACAGCAACATGGTGGTAATTAACACCTGGGGGATATTACAGGACCAGGAGCCCGGGTCTTCAGCAACATGGTGGTGATTAACACCTGGGGGATATTACAGGACCAGGAGCCCGGGTCTACAGCTCCATGGTGGTGATTAACACCTGGGGGATTATACAGGACCAGGAGCCGGGTCTACAGCAGCATGGGGTTGATTAACACCTGGGGGATATTACAGGACCAGGAGTCCGGGTCTACAGCACCATGGTGGTGATTAACACCTGGGGGATATTACAGGTCCAGGAGCCCGGGTCTACAGCTCCATGGTGGTGATTAACACCTGGGGGATATTACAGGACCAGGAGCCCGGGTCTACAGCAGCATGGGGTTGATTAACACCTGGGGGATATTACAGGACCAGGAGTCCGGGTCTACAGCACCATGGTGGTGATTAACACCTGGGGGATATTACAGGACCAGGAGCCCGGGTCTAGAGCTCCATGGTGGTGATTAACACCTGGGGGATATTACAGGACCAGGAGCCCGGGTCTACAGCAGCATGGTGTTGATTAACACCTGGGGGATATAACAGGACCAGGAGCCTGGGTCTACAGCAGCATGGTGGTGATTATCACCTGGGGGATATTACAGGACCAGGAGCCCGGGTCTACAGCTCCATGGTGGTGATTAACACCTGGGGGATATTACAGGACCAGGAGCCCGGGTCTACAGCTCCATGGTGGTGATTAACACCTGGGGGATATTACAGGACCAGGAGCCCGGGTCTACAGCTCCATGGTGGTGATTAACACCTGGGGGATATTACAGGACCAGGAGCCCGGGTCTACAGCAGCATGGTGTTGATTAACACCTGGGGGATATTACAGGACCAGGAGCCCGGGTCTACAGCAACATGGTGGTGATTAACACCTGGGGGATATTACAGGACCAGGAGCCCGGGTCTACAGCACCATGGTGGTGATTAACACCTGGGGGATATTACAGGACCAGGAGCCTGGGTCTACAGCTCCATGGTGGTGATTAATACCTGGGGGATATTACAGGACCATGAGCCCGGGTCTACAGCAGCATGGTGGTGATTAACACCTGGGGGATATTACAGGACCAGGAGCCCGGGTCTACAGCAGCATGGTGGTGATTATCACCTGGGGGATATTACAGGACCAGGAGCCCGGGTCTACAGCAGCATGGTGGTGATTAACACCTGGGGGATATTACAGGACCAGGAGCCCGGGTCTACAGCTCCATGGTGGTGATTAACACCTGGGGGATATTACAGGACCAGCAGCCCGGGTCTACAGCTCCATGGTGGTGATTAACACCTGGGGGATATTACAGGACCAGGAGCCAGGGTCTACAGCTCCATGGTGGTGATTAACACCTGGGGGATATTACAGGACCAGGAGCCCGGGTCTGCAGCAGCATGGTGTTGATTAACACCTGGGGGATATTACAGGACCAGGAGCCCGGGTCTACAGCAACATGGTGGTGATTAACACCTGGGGGATATTACAGGACCAGGAGCCCGGGTCTACAGCACCATGGTGGTGATTAACACCTGGGGGATATTACAGGACCAGGAGCCCGGGTCTACAGCTCCATGGTGGTGATTAACACCTGGGGGATATTACAGGACCAGGAGCCCGGGTCTACAGCAGCATGGTGTTGATTAACACCTGGGGGATATTACAGGACCAGGAGCCCGGGTCTACAGCAACATGGTGGTGATTAACACCTGGGGGATATTACAGGACCAGGAGCCCGGGTCTACAGCACCATGGTGGTGATTAACACCTGGGGGATATTACAGGACCAGGAGCCCGGGTCTACAGCAACATGGTGGTGATTAACACCTGGGGGATATTACAGGACCAAGAGCCCGGGTCTACAGCAACATGGTGGTGATTAACACCTGGGGGATATTACAGGACCAGGAGCCCGGGTCTACAGCACCATGGTGGTGATTAACACCTGGGGGATATTACAGGACCAGGAGCCCGGGTCTACAGCACCATGGTGGTGATTAACACCTGGGGGATATTACAGGACCAGGAGCCCGGGTCTACAGCTCCATGGTGGTGATTAACACCTGGGGGATATTACAGGACCAGGAGCCTGGGTTTAGGCACCATGGTGTTGATTAACACCTGGGGGATATTACAGGACCAGGAGCCCGGGTCTACAGCTCCATGGTGGTGATTAACACCTGGGGGATATTACAGGACCAGGAGCCCGGGTCTACAGCAGCATGGTGGTGATTAACACCTGGGGGATATTACAGGACCAGGAGCCCGGGTCTACAGCTCCATGGTGGTGATTAACACCTGGGGGATATTACAGGACCAGGAGCCCGGGTCTACAGCTCCATGGTGGTGATTAACACCTGGGGGATATTACAGGACCAGGAGCCTGGGTTTAGGCACCATGGTGTTGATTAACACCTGGGGGATATTACAGGACCAGGAGCCCGGGTCTACAGCTCCATGGTGGTGATTAACACCTGGGGGATATTACAGGACCAGGAGCCCGGGTCTACAGCAGCTTAGTGGTGATTAACACCTGGGGGATATTACAGGACCAGGAGCCCGGGTCTACAGCTCCATGGTGGTGATTAACACCTGGGGGATATTACAGGACCAGGAGCCCGGGTCTACAGCACCATGGTGGTGATTAACACCTGGGGGATATTACAGGACCAGGAGCCCGGGTCTACAGCACCATGGTGGTGATTAACACCTGGGGGATATTACAGGACCAGGAGCCCGGGTCTACAGCACCATGGTGGTGATTAACACCTGGGGGATATTACAGGACCAGGAGCCTGGGTTTAGGCACCATGTTGGTGATTAACACCTGGGGGATATTACAGGACCAGGAGCCTGGGTTTAGGCACCATGGTGGTGATTAACACCTGGGGGATATTACAGGACCAGGAGCCTGGGTTTAGGCACCATGTTGGTGATTAACACCTGGGGGATATTACAGGACCAGGAGCCTGGGTTTAGGCACCATGGTGGTGATTAACACCTGGGGGATATTACAGGACCAGGAGCCTGGGTTTAGGCACCATGGTGATGAATAACACCTGGGGGATATTACAGGACCAGGAGCCTGGGTTTAGGCACCATGGTGGTGATTAACACCTGGGGGATATTACAGGACCAGGAGCCTGGGTTTAGGCACCATGGTGGTGATTAACACCTGGGGGATATTACAGGACCAGGAGCCCGGGTCTACAGCAGCATGGTGTTGATTAACACCTGGGGGATATTACAGGACCAGGAGCCCGGGTCTACAGCAACATGGTGGTGATTAACACCTGGGGGATATTACAGGACCAGGAGCCCGGGTCTACAGCACCATGGTGGTGATTAACACCTGGGGGATATTACAGGGCCAGGAGCCCGGGTCTACAGCAACATGGTGGTAATTAACACCTGGGGGATATTACAGGACCAGGAGCCGGGTCTACAGCAGCATGGGGTTGATTAACACCTGGGGGATATTACAGGACCAGGAGTCCGGGTCTACAGCACCATGGTGGTGATTAACACCTGGGGGATATTACAGGTCCAGGAGCCCGGGTCTACAGCTCCATGGTGGTGATTAACACCTGGGGGATATTACAGGACCAGGAGCCCGGGTCTACAGCAGCATGGGGTTGATTAACACCTGGGGGATATTACAGGACCAGGAGTCCGGGTCTACAGCACCATGGTGGTGATTAACACCTGGGGGATATTACAGGACCAGGAGCCCGGGTCTACAGCACCATGGTGGTGATTAACACCTGGGGGATATTACAGGACCAGGAGCCCGGGTCTACAGCTCCATGGTGGTGATTAACACCTGGGGGATATTACAGGACCAGGAGCCCGGGTCTACAGCAGCATGGTGTTGATTAACACCTGGGGGATATTACAGGACCAGGAGCCCGGGTCTACAGCAACATGGTGGTGATTAACACCTGGGGGATATTACAGGACCAGGAGCCCGGGTCTACAGCACCATGGTGGTGATTAACACCTGGGGGATATTACAGGACCAGGAGCCCGGGTCTACAGCAACATGGTGGTGATTAACACCTGGGGGATATTACAGGACCAAGAGCCCGGGTCTACAGCAACATGGTGGTGATTAACACCTGGGGGATATTACAGGACCAGGAGCCCGGGTCTACAGCACCATGGTGGTGATTAACACCTGGGGGATATTACAGGACCAGGAGCCCGGGTCTACAGCACCATGGTGGTGATTAACACCTGGGGGATATTACAGGACCAGGAGCCCGGGTCTACAGCTCCATGGTGGTGATTAACACCTGGGGGATATTACAGGACCAGGAGCCTGGGTTTAGGCACCATGGTGTTGATTAACACCTGGGGGATATTACAGGACCAGGAGCCCGGGTCTACAGCTCCATGGTGGTGATTAACACCTGGGGGATATTACAGGACCAGGAGCCCGGGTCTACAGCAGCATGGTGGTGATTAACACCTGGGGGATATTACAGGACCAGGAGCCCGGGTCTACAGCTCCATGGTGGTGATTAACACCTGGGGGATATTACAGGACCAGGAGCCCGGGTCTACAGCTCCATGGTGGTGATTAACACCTGGGGGATATTACAGGACCAGGAGCCTGGGTTTAGGCACCATGGTGTTGATTAACACCTGGGGGATATTACAGGACCAGGAGCCCGGGTCTACAGCTCCATGGTGGTGATTAACACCTGGGGGATATTACAGGACCAGGAGCCCGGGTCTACAGCAGCTTAGTGGTGATTAACACCTGGGGGATATTACAGGACCAGGAGCCCGGGTCTACAGCTCCATGGTGGTGATTAACACCTGGGGGATATTACAGGACCAGGAGCCCGGGTCTACAGCACCATGGTGGTGATTAACACCTGGGGGATATTACAGGACCAGGAGCCCGGGTCTACAGCTCCATGGTGGTGATTAACACCTGGGGGATATTACAGGACCAGGAGCCCGGGTCTACAGCACCATGGTGGTGATTAACACCTGGGGGATATTACAGGACCAGGAGCCCGGGTCTACAGCACCATGGTGGTGATTAACACCTGGGGGATATTACAGGACCAGGAGCCTGGGTTTAGGCACCATGTTGGTGATTAACACCTGGGGGATATTACAGGACCAGGAGCCTGGGTTTAGGCACCATGGTGGTGATTAACACCTGGGGGATATTACAGGACCAGGAGCCTGGGTTTAGGCACCATGTTGGTGATTAACACCTGGGGGATATTACAGGACCAGGAGCCTGGGTTTAGGCACCATGGTGGTGATTAACACCTGGGGGATATTACAGGACCAGGAGCCTGGGTTTAGGCACCATGGTGGTGATTAACACCTGGGGGATATTACAGGACCAGGAGCCTGGGTTTAGGCACCATGGTGGTGATTAACACCTGGGGGATCATACAGGACCAGGAGCCTGGGTTTAGGCACCATGGTGGTGATTAACACCTGGTGGATATTACAGGACCAGGAGCCTGGGTCTACAGCAACATGGTGGTGATTAACACCTGGGGGATATTACAGGACCAGGAGCCCGGGTCTACAGCACCATGGTGGTGATTAACACCTGGGGGATATTACAGGACCAGGAGCCTGGGTTTAGGCACCATGGTGGTGATTAACACCTGGGGGATATTACAGGACCAGGAGCCTGGGTTTAGGCACCATGGTGGTGATTAACACCTGGGGGATATTACAGGACCAGGAGCCCGGGTTTAGGCACCATGGTGGTGATTAACACCTGGGGGATATTACAGGACCAGGAGCCTGGGTCTACAGCTCCATGGTGGTGATTAACACCTGGGGATATTACAGGACCAGGAGCCTGGGTCTACAGCACCATGGTGTTGATTAACACCTGGGGGATATTACAGGACCAGGAACCTGGGTTTAGGCACCATGGTGGTGATTAACACCTGGGGGATATTACAGGACCAGGAGCCTGGGTTTAGGCACCATGGTGGTGATTAACACCTGGGGGATATTACAGGACCAGGAGCCCGGGTTTAGGCACCATGGTGTTGATTAACACCTGGGGGATATTACAGGACCAGGAACCCGGGTCTACAGCACCATGGTGGTGATTAACACCTGGGGGATATTACAGGACCAGGAGCCTGGGTCTACAGCACCATGGTGGTGATTAACACCTGGGGGATATTACATGACCAGGAGCCTGGGTCTACAGCACCATGGTGGTGATTAACACCTGGGGGATATTACAGGACCAGGAGCCTGGGTCTACAGCACCATGGTGGTGATTAACACCTGGGGGATATTACAGGACCAGGAGCCTGGGTTTAGGCACCATGGTGGTGATTAACACCTGGGGGATATTACAGGACCAGGAGCCTGGGTTTAGGCACCATGGTGGTGATTAACACCTGGGGGATATTACAGGACCAGGAGCCTGGGTTTAGGCACCATGGTGGTGATTAACAACTGGGGGATATTACAGGACCAGGAGCCTGGGTTTAGGCACCATGGTGGTGATTAACACCTGGGGGATATTACAGGACCAGGAGCCTGGGTTTAGGCACCATGGTGGTGATTAACACCTGGGGGATATTACAGGACCAGGAACCCGGGTCTACAGCACCATGGTGGTGATTAACACCTGGGGGATATTACAGGACCAGGAGCCCGGGATTAGGCACCATGGTGGTGATTAACACCTGGGGGATATTACAGGACCAGGAGCCTGGGTTTAGGCACCATGGTGGTGATTAACACCTGGGGGATATTACAGGACCAGGAGCCTGGGTTTAGGCACCATGGTGGTGATTAACACCTGGGGGATATTACAGGACCAGGAGCCCGGGTCTACAGCACCATGGTGGTGATTAACACCTGGGGGATATTACAGGACCAGGAGCCCGGGTTTAGGCAACATGGTGGTGATTAACACCTGGGGGATATTACAGGACCAGGAGCCTGGGTTTAGGCACCATGGTGGTGATTAACACCTGGGGGATATTACAGGACCAGGAGCCTGGGTTTAGGCACCATGGTGGTGATTAACACCTGGGGGATATTACAGGACCAGGAGCCCGGGTTTAGGCACCATGGTGGTGATTAACACCTGGGGGATATTACAGGACCAGGAGCCTGGGTCTACAGCACCATGGTGGTGATTAACACCTGGGGGATATTACAGGACCAGGAGCCTGGGTTTAGGCACCATGGTGGTGATTAACACCTGGGGGATATTACAGGACCAGGAGCCTGGGTTTAGGCACCATGGTGGTGATTAACACCTGGGGGATATTACAGGACCAGGAGCCTGGGTCTACAGCACCATGGTGGTGATTAACACCTGGGGGATATTACAGGACCAGGAGCCCGGGTTTAGGCACCATGGTGGTGATTAACACCTGGGGATATTACAGGACCAGGAGCCCGGGTCTACAGCACCATGGTGGTGATTAACACCTGGCGGATATTACAGGACCAGGAGCCTGGGTTTAGGCACCATGGTGGTGATTAACACCTGGGGGATATTACAGGACCAGGAGCCTGGGTTTAGGCACCATGGTGGTAATTAACACCTGGGGGATATTACAGGACCAGGAGCCCGGGTTTAGGCACCATGGTGGTGATTAACACCTGGGGGATATTACAGGACCAGGAGCCTGGGTTTAGGCACCATGGTGGTGATTAACACCTGGGGGATATTACAGGACCAGGAACCCGGGTTTAGGCACCATGGTGGTGATTAACACCTGGGGGATATTACAGGACCAGGAGCCTGGGTCTACAGCACCATGGTGGTGATTAACACCTGGGGGATATTACAGGACCAGGAGCCTGGGTTTACAGCACCATGGTGGTGATTAACACCTGGGGGATATTACAGGACCAGGAGCCCGGGTTTAGGCACCATGGTGGTGATTAACACCTGGGGGATATTACAGGACCAGGAACCCGGGTTTAGGCACCATGGTGGTGATTAACACCTTGGGGATATTACAGGACCAGGAGCCTGGGTTTAGGCACCATGGTGGTGATCAACACCTGGGGGATATTACAGGACCAGGAACCCGGGTTTAGGCACCATGGTGGTGATTAACACCTGGGGGATATTACAGGACCAGGAGCCTGGGTCTACAGCTCCATGGTGGTGATTAACACCTGGGGGATATTACAGGACCAGGAGCCTGGGTTTAGGCACCATGGTGGTGATTAACACCTGGGGGATATTACAGGACCAGGAGCCTGGGTTTAGGCACCATGGTGGTGATTAACACCTGGGGGATATTACAGGACCAGGAGCCTGGGTTTAGGCACCATGGTGGTGATTAACACCTGGGGGATATTACAGGACCAGGAGCCTGGGTCTACAGCACCATGGTGGTGATTAACACCTGGGGGATATTACAGGACCAGGAGCCCGGGTCTGCAGCAGCATGGTGTTGATTAACACCTATGGGATATTACAGGACCAGGAGCCCGGGTCTACAGCAACATGGTGGTGATTAACACCTGGGGGATATTACAGGACCAGGAGCCCGGGTCTACAGCACCATGGTGGTGATTAACACCTGGGGGATATTACAGGACCTGGAGCCTGGGTTTAGGCACCAAGGTGGTGATTAACACCTGGGGGATATTACAGGACCAGGAGCCTGGGTCTACAGCACCATGGTGGTGATTAACACCTGGGGGATATTACAGGACCAGGAGCCTGGGTTTAGGCACCATGGTGGTGATTAACACCTGGGGCATATTACAGGACCAGGAGCCTGGGTTTGGGCACCATGGTGGTGATTAACACCTGGGGGATATTACAGGACCAGGAGCCTGGGTCTACAGCACCATGGTGGTGATTAACACCTGGGGGATATTACAGGACCAGGAGCCCGGGTTTAGGCACCATGGTGGTGATTAACACCTGGGGGATATTACAGGACCAGGAGCACGGGTCTACAGCACCATGGTGGTGATTAACACCTGGGGGATATTACAGGACCAGGAGCCCGGGTTTAGGCACCATGGTGGTGATTAACACATGGGGGATATTACAGGACCAGGAGCCTGGGTTTAGGCACCATGGTGGTGATTAACACCTGGGGGATATTACAGGACCAGGAACCCGGGTTTAGGCACCATGGTGGTGATTAACACCTGGAAGATATTACAGGACCAGGAGCCTGGGTCTACAGCACCATGGTGGTGATTAACACCTGGGGGATATTACAGGACCAGGAGCCTGGGTTTACAGCACCATGGTGGTGATTAACACCTGGGGGATATTACAGGACCAGGAGCCCGGGTTTAGGCACCATGGTGGTGATTAACACCTGGGGGATATTACAGGACCAGGAACCCGGGTTTAGGCACCATGGTGGTGATTAACACCTTGGGGATATTACAGGACCAGGAGCCTGGGTTTAGGCACCATGGTGGTGATCAACACCTGGGGGATATTACAGGACCAGGAACCCGGGTTTAGGCACCATGGTGGTGATTAACACCTGGGGGATATTACAGGACCAGGAGCCTGGGTCTACAGCTCCATGGTGGTGATTAACACCTGGGGGATATTACAGGACCAGGAGCCTGGGTTTAGGCACCATGGTGGTGATTAACACCTGGGGGATATTACAGGACCAGGAGCCTGGGTCTACAGCACCATGGTGGTGATTAACACCTGGGGGATATTACAGGACCAGGAGCCCGGGTTTAGGCACCATGGTGGTGATTAACACCTGGGGGATATTACAGGACCAGGAGCCTGGGTCTACAGCACCATGGTGGTGATTAACACCTGGGGGATATTACAGGACCAGGAGCCCGGGTCTGCAGCAGCATGGTGTTGATTAACACCTGGGGGATATTACAGGACCAGGAGCCCGGGTCTACAGCAACATGGTGGTGATTAACACCTGGGGGATATTACAGGACCAGGAGCCCGGGTCTACAGCACCATGGTGGTGATTAACACCTGGGGATATTATAGGACCAGGAGCCCGGGTCTACAGCTCCATGGTGGTCATTAACACCTGGGGGATATTACAGGACCAGGAGCCCGGGTCTACAGCAGCATGGTGGTGATTAACACCTGGGGGATATTACAGGACCAGGAGCCCGGGTCTACAGCAACATGGTGGTGATTAACACCTGGGGGATATTACAGGACCAGGAGCCCGGGTCTACAGCACCATGGTGGTGATTAACACCTGGGGGATATAACAGGACCATGAGCCCGGGTCTACAGCAACATGGTGGTGATTAACACCTGGGGGATATTACAGGACCAGGAGCCCGGGTCTACAGCAACATGGTGGTGATTAACACCTGGGGGATATTACAGGACCAGGAGCCCGGGTCTACAGCACCATGGTGGTGATTAACACCTGGGTGATATTACAGGACCAGGAGCCCGGGTCTACAGCACCATGGTGGTGATTAACACCTGGGGGATATTACAGGACCAGGAGCCTGGGTTTAGGCACCATGGTGTTGATTAACACCTGGGGGATATTACAGGACCAGGAGCCCGGGTCTACAGCTCCATGGTGGTGATTAACACCTGGGGGATATTACAGGACCAGGAGCCCGGGTCTACAGCAGCATGGTGGTGATTAACACCTGGGGGATATTACAGGACCAGGAGCCCGGGTCTACAGCTCCATGGTGGTGATTAACACCTGGGGGATATTACAGGACCAGGAGCCCGGGTCTACAGCTCCATGGTGGTGATTAACACCTGGGGGATATTACAGGACCAGGAGCCCGGGTCTACAGCTCCATGGTGGTGATTAACACCTGGGGGATATTACAGGACCAGGAGCCCGGGTCTACAGCAGCATGGTGGTGATTAACACCTGGGGGATATTACAGGACCAGGAGCCCGGGTCTACAGCTCCATGGTGGTGATTAACACCTGGGGGATATTACAGGACCAGGAGCCCGGGTCTACAGCACCATGGTGGTGATTAACACCTGGGGGATATTACAGGACCAGGAGCCCGGGTCTACAGCACCATGGTGGTGATTAACACCTGGGGGATATTACAGGACCAGGAGCCTGGGTTTAGGCACCATGTTGGTGATTAACACCTGGGGGATATTACAGGACCAGGAGCCTGGGTTTAGGCACCATGGTGGTGATTAACACCTGGGGGATATTACAGGACCAGGAGCCTGGGTTTAGGCACCATGTTGGTGATTAACACCTGGGGGATATTACAGGACCAGGAGCCTGGGTTTAGGCACCATGGTGGTGATTAACACCTGGGGGATATTACAGGACCAGGAGCCTGGGTTTAGGCACCATGGTGGTGATTAACACCTGGGGGATATTACAGGACCAGGAGCCTGGGTTTAGGCACCATGGTGGTGATTAACACCTGGGGGATAATACAGGACCAGGAGCCTGGGTTTAGGCACCATGGTGGTGATTAACACCTGGTGGATATTACAGGACCAGGAGCCTGGGTCTACAGCAACATGGTGGTGATTAACACCTGGGGGATATTACAGGACCAGGAGCCTGGGTTTAGGCACCATGGTGGTGATTAACACCTGGGGGATATTACAGGACCAGGAGCCCGGGTTTAGGCACCATGGTGGTGATTAACACCTGGGGGATATTACAGGACCAGGAGCCCGGGTCTACAGCTCCATGGTGGTGATTAACACCTGGGGATATTACAGGACCAGGAGCTTGGGTCTACAGCACCATGGTGTTGATTAACACCTGGGGGATATTACAGGACCAGGAACCTGGGTTTAGGCACCATGGTGGTGATTAACACCTGGGGGATATTACAGGACCAGGAGCCTGGGTTTAGGCACCATGGTGGTGATTAACACCTGGGGGATATTACAGGACCAGGAGCCCGGGTTTAGGCACCATGGTGTTGATTAACACCTGGGGGATATTACAGGACCAGGAACCCGGGTCTACAGCACCATGGTGGTGATTAACACCTGGGGGATATTACAGGACCAGGAGCCTGGGTCTACAGCACCATGGTGGTGATTAACACCTGGGGGCTATTACATGACCAGGAGCCTGGGTCTACAGCACCATGGTGGTGATTAACACCTGGGGGATATTACAGGACCAGGAGCCTGGGTCTACAGCACCATGGTGGTGATTAACACCTGGGGGATATTACAGGACCAGGAGCCCGGGTTTAGGCACCATGGTGGTGATTAACACCTGGGGGATATTACAGGACCAGGAGCCTTGGTTTAGGCACCATGGTGGTGATTAACACCTGGGGGATATTACAGGACCAGGAGCCTGGGTTTAGGCACCATGGTGGTGATTAACACCTGGGGGATATTACAGGACCAGGAGCCTGGGTTTAGGCACCATGGTGGTGATTAACACCTGGGGGATATTACAGGACCAGGAGCCTGGGTTTAGGCACCATGGTGGTGATTAACACCTGGGGGATATTACAGGACCAGGAGCCTGGGTTTAGGCACCATGGTGGTGATTAACACCTGGGGGATATTACAGGACCAGGAACCCGGGTCTACAGCACCATGGTGGTGATTAACACCTGGGGGATATTACAGGACCAGGAGCCTGGGTTTAGGCACCATGGTGGTGATTAACACCTGGGGGATATTACAGGACCAGGAGCCCGGGTCTACAGCACCATGGTGGTGATTAACACCTGGGGGATATTACAGGACCAGGAGCCCGGGTTTAGGCAACATGGTGGTGATTAACACCTGGGGGATATTACAGGACCAGGAGCCTGGGTTTAGGCACCATGGTGGTGATTAACACCTGGGGGATATTACAGGACCAGGAGCCTGGGTTTAGGCACCATGGTGGTGATTAACACCTGGGGGATATTACAGGACCAGGAGCCCGGGTTTAGGCACCATGGTGGTGATTAACACCTGGGGGATATTACAGGACCAGGAGCCTGGGTTTAGGCACCATGGTGGTGATTAACACCTGGGGGATATTACAGGACCAGGAGCCTGGGTCTACAGCACCATGGTGGTGATTAACACCTGGGGGATATTACAGGACCAGGAGCCTGGGTTTAGGCACCATGGTGGTGATTAACACCTGGGGGATATTACAGGACCAGGAGCCTGGGTTTAGGCACCATGGTGGTGATTAACACCTGGGGGATATTACAGGACCAGGAGCCTGGGTCTACAGCACCATGGTGGTGATTAACACCTGGGGGATATTACAGGACCAGGAGCCCGGGTTTAGGCACCATGGTGGTGATTAACACCTGGGGGATATTACAGGACCAGGAGCCCGGGTCTACAGCACCATGGTGGTGATTAACACCTGGCGGATATTACAGGACCAGGAGCCTGGGTTTAGGCACCATGGTGGTGATTAACACCTGGGGGATATTACAGGACCAGGAGCCTGGGTTTAGGCACCATGGTGGTAATTAACACCTGGGGGATATTACAGGACCAGGAGCCCGGGTTTAGGCACCATGGTGGTGATTAACACCTGGGGGATATTACAGGACCAGGAGCCTGGGTTTAGGCACCATGGTGGTGATTAACACCTGGGGGATATTACAGGACCAGGAACCCGGGGTTAGGCACCATGGTGGTGATTAACACCTGGGGGATATTACAGGACCAGGAGCCTGGGTCTACAGCACCATGGTGGTGATTAACACCTGGGGGATATTACAGGACCAGGAGCCTGGGTTTACAGCACCATGGTGGTGATTAACACCTGGGGGATATTACAGGACCAGGAGCCCGGGTTTAGGCACCATGGTGGTGAATAACACCTGGGGGATATTACAGGACCAGGAACCCGGGTTTAGGCACCATGGTGGTGATTAACACCTGGGGGATATTACAGGACCAGGAGCCTGGGTTTAGGCACCATGGTGGTGATTAACACCTGGGGGATATTACAGGACCAGGAGCCTGGGTTTAGGCACCATGGTGGTGATTAACACCTGGGGGATATTACAGGACCAGGAGCCCGGGTCTACAGCACCATGGTGGTGATTAACACCTGGGGGATATTACAGGACCAGGAGCCCGGGTTTAGGCAACATGGTGGTGATTAACACCTGGGGGATATTACAGGACCAGGAGCCTGGGTTTAGGCACCATGGTGGTGATTAACACCTGGGGGATATTACAGGACCAGGAGCCCGGGTTTAGGCACCATGGTGGTGATTAACACCTGGGGGATATTACAGGACCAGGAGCCTGGGTTTAGGCACCATGGTGGTGATTAACACCTGGGGGATATTACAGGACCAGGAGCCTGGGTCTACAGCACCATGGTGGTGATTAACACCTGGGGGATATTACAGGACCAGGAGCCTGGGTTTAGGCACCATGGTGGTGATTAACACCTGGGGGATATTACAGGACCAGGAGCCTGGGTTTAGGCACCATGGTGGTGATTAACACCTGGGGGATATTACAGGACCAGGAGCCTGGGTCTACAGCACCATGGTGGTGATTAACACCTGGGGGATATTACAGGACCAGGAGCCCGGGTCTGCAGCAGCATGGTGTTGATTAACACCTGGGGGATATTACAGGACCAGGAGCCCGGGTCTACAGCAACATGGTGGTGATTAACACCTGGGGGATATTACAGGACCAGGAGCCCGGGTCTACAGCACCATGGTGGTGATTAACACCTGGGGGATATTACAGGACCTGGAGCCTGGGTTTAGGCACCAAGGTGGTGATTAACACCTGGGGGATATTACAGGACCAGGAGCCTGGGTCTACAGCACCATGGTGGTGATTAACACCTGGGGGATATTACAGGACCAGGAGCCTGGGTTTAGGCACCATGGTGGTGATTAACACCTGGGGCATATTACAGGACCAGGAGCCTGGGTTTGGGCACCATGGTGGTGATTAACACCTGGGGGATATTACAGGACCAGGAGCCTGGGTCTACAGCACCATGGTGGTGATTAACACCTGGGGGATATTACAGGACCAGGAGCCCGGGTTTAGGCACCATGGTGGTGATTAACACCTGGGGGATATTACAGGACCAGGAGCCCGGGTCTACAGCACCATGGTGGTGATTAACACCTGGGGGATATTACAGGACCAGGAGCCCGGGTTTAGGCACCATGGTGGTGATTAACACCTGGGGGATATTACAGGACCAGGAGCCTGGGTTTAGGCACCATGGTGGTGATTAACACCTGGGGGATATTACAGGACCAGGAACCCGGGTTTAGGCACCATGGTGGTGATTAACACCTGGAAGATATTACAGGACCAGGAGCCTGGGTCTACAGCACCATGGTGGTGATTAACACCTGGGGGATATTACAGGACCAGGAGCCTGGGTTTACAGCACCATGGTGGTGATTAACACCTGGGGGATATTACAGGACCAGGAGCCCGGGTTTAGGCACCATGGTGGTGATTAACACCTGGGGGATATTACAGGACCAGGAACCCGGGTTTAGGCACCATGGTGGTGATTAACACCTTGGGGATATTACAGGACCAGGAGCCTGGGTTTAGGCACCATGGTGGTGATCAACACCTGGGGGATATTACAGGACCAGGAGCCCGGGTCTACAGCACCATGGTGGTGATTAACACCTGGGGGATATTACAGGACCAGGAGCCCGGGTCTACAGCACCATGGTGGTGATTAACACCTGGGGGATATTACAGGACCAGGAGCCTGGGTTTAGGCACCATGTTGGTGATTAACACCTGGGGGATATTACAGGACCAGGAGCCTGGGTTTAGGCACCATGTTGGTGATTAACACCTGGGGGATATTACAGGACCAGGAGCCTGGGTTTAGGCACCATGGTGGTGATTAACACCTGGGGGATATTACAGGACCAGGAGCCTGGGTTTAGGCACCATGTTGGTGATTAACACCTGGGGGATATTACAGGACCAGGAGCCTGGGTTTAGGCACCATGGTGGTGATTAACACCTGGGGGATATTACAGGACCAGGAGCCTGGGTTTAGGCACCATGTTGGTGATTAACACCTGGGGGACATTACAGGACCAGGAGCCTGGGTTTAGGCACCATGGTGGTGATTAACACCTGGGGGATATTACAGGACCAGGAGCCTGGGTTTAGGCACCATGGTGGTGATTAACACCTGGGGGATATTACAGGACCAGGAGCCTGGGTTTAGGCACCATGGTGGTGATTAACACCTGGGGGATAATACAGGACCAGGAGCCTGGGTTTAGGCACCATGGTGGTGATTAACACCTGGTGGATATTACAGGACCAGGAGCCTGGGTCTACAGCAACATGGTGGTGATTAACACCTGGGGGATATTACAGGACCAGGAGCCCGGGTCTACAGCACCATGGTGGTGATTAACACCTGGGGGATATTACAGGACCAGGAGCCTGGGTTTAGGCACCATGGTGGTGATTAACACCTGGGGGATATTACAGGACCAGGAGCCTGGGTTTAGGCACCATGTTGGTGATTAACACCTGGGGGACATTACAGGACCAGGAGCCTGGGTTTAGGCACCATGGTGGTGATTAACACCTGGGGGATATTACAGGACCAGGAGCCCGGGTCTACAGCTCCATGGTGGTGATTAACACCTGGGGATATTACAGGACCAGGAGCTTGGGTCTACAGCACCATGGTGTTGATTAACACCTGGGGGATATTACAGGACCAGGAACCTGGGTTTAGGCACCATGGTGGTGATTAACACCTGGGGGATATTACAGGACCAGGAGCCTGGGTTTAGGCACCATGGTGGTGATTAACACCTGGGGGATATTACAGGACCAGGAGCCCGGGTTTAGGCACCATGGTGTTGATTAACACCTGGGGGATATTACAGGACCAGGAACCCGGGTCTACAGCACCATGGTGGTGATTAACACCTGGGGGATATTACAGGACCAGGAGCCTGGGTCTACAGCACCATGGTGGTGATTAACACCTGGGGGCTATTACATGACCAGGAGCCTGGGTCTACAGCACCATGGTGGTGATTAACACCTGGGGGATATTACAGGACCAGGAGCACGGGTCTACAGCACCATGGTGGTGATTAACACCTGGGGGATATTACAGGACCAGGAGCCCGGGTTTAGGCACCATGGTGGTGATTAACACCTGGGGGATATTACAGGACCAGGAGCCTGGGTTTAGGCACCATGGTGGTGATTAACACCTGGGGGATATTACAGGACCAGGAGCCTGGGTTTAGGCACCATGGTGGTGATTAACACCTGGGGGATATTACAGGACCAGGAGCCCGGGTCTACAGCACCATGGTGGTGATTAACACCTGGGGGATATTACAGGACCAGGAGCCCGGGTTTAGGCAACATGGTGGTGATTAACACCTGGGGGATATTACAGGACCAGGAGCCTGGGTTTAGGCACCATGGTGGTGATTAACACCTGGGGGATATTACAGGACCAGGAGCCTGGGTTTAGGCACCATGGTGGTGATTAACACCTGGGGGATATTACAGGACCAGGAGCCCGGGTTTAGGCACCATGGTGGTGATTAACACCTGGGGGATATTACAGGACCAGGAGCCTGGGTCTACAGCACCATGGTGGTGATTAACACCTGGGGGATATTACAGGACCAGGAGCCTGGGTTTAGGCACCATGGTGGTGATTAACACCTGGGGGATATTACAGGACCAGGAGCCTGGGTTTAGGCACCATGGTGGTGATTAACACCTGGGGGATATTACAGGACCAGGAGCCTGGGTCTACAGCACCATGGTGGTGATTAACACCTGGGGGATATTACAGGACCAGGAGCCCGGGTTTAGGCACCATGGTGGTGATTAACACCTGGGGGATATTACAGGACCAGGAGCCCGGGATTAGGCACCATGGTGGTGATTAACACCTGGGGGATATTACAGGACCAGGAGCCTGGGTTTAGGCACCATGGTGGTGATTAACACCTGGGGGATATTACAGGACCAGGAGCCTGGGTTTAGGCACCATTGTGGTGATTAACACCTGGGGGATATTACAGGACCAGGAGCCCGGGTCTACAGCACCATGGTGGTGATTAACACCTGGGGGATATTACAGGACCAGGAGCCCGGGTTTAGGCAACATGGTGGTGATTAACACCTGGGGGATATTACAGGACCAGGAGCCTGGGTTTAGGCACCATGGTGGTGATTAACACCTGGGGGATATTACAGGACCAGGAGCCTGGGTTTAGGCACCATGGTGGTGATTAACACCTGGGGGATATTACAGGACCAGGAGCCCGGGTTTAGGCACCATGGTGGTGATTAACACCTGGGGGATATTACAGGACCAGGAGCCTGGGTTTAGGCACCATGGTGGTGATTAACACATGGGGGATATTACAGGACCAGGAGCCTGGGTCTACAGCACCATGGTGGTGATTAACACCTGGGGGATATTACAGGACCAGGAGCCTGGGTTTAGGCACCATGGTGGTGATTAACACCTGGGGGATATTACAGGACCAGGAGCCTGGGTTTAGGCACCATGGTGGTGATTAACACCTGGGGGATATTACAGGACCAGGAGCCTGGGTCTACAGCACCATGGTGGTGATTAACACCTGGGGGATATTACAGGACCAGGAGCCCGGGTTTAGGCACCATGGTGGTGATTAACACCTGGGGGATATTACAGGACCAGGAGCCCGGGTCTACAGCACCATGGTGGTGATTAACACCTGGCGGATATTACAGGACCAGGAGCCTGGGTTTAGGCACCATGGTGGTGATTAACACCTGGGGGATATTACAGGACCAGGAGCCTGGGTTTAGGCACCATGGTGGTAATTAACACCTGGGGGATATTACAGGACCAGGAGCCCGGGTTTAGGCACCATGGTGGTGATTAACACCTGGGGGATATTACAGGACCAGGAGCCTGGGTTTAGGCACCATGGTGGTGATTAACACCTGGGGGATATTACAGGACCAGGAACCCGGGGTTAGGCACCATGGTGGTGATTAACACCTGGGGGATATTACAGGACCAGGAGCCTGGGTCTACAGCACCATGGTGGTGATTAACACCTGGGGGATATTACAGGACCAGGAGCCTGGGTTTACAGCACCATGGTGGTGATTAACACCTGGGGGATATTACAGGACCAGGAGCCCGGGTTTAGGCACCATGGTGGTGATTAACACCTGGGGGATATTACAGGACCAGGAACCCGGGTTTAGGCACCATGGTGGTGATTAACACCTGGGGGATATTACAGGACCAGGAGCCTGGGTTTAGGCACCATGGTGGTGATTAACACCTGGGGGATATTACAGGACCAGGAGCCTGGGTTTAGGCACCATGGTGGTGATTAACACCTGGGGGATATTACAGGACCAGGAGCCCGGGTCTACAGCACCATGGTGGTGATTAACACCTGGGGGATATTACAGGACCAGGAGCCCGGGTTTAGGCAACATGGTGGTGATTAACACCTGGGGGATATTACAGGACCAGGAGCCTGGGTTTAGGCACCATGGTGGTGATTAACACCTGGGGGATATTACAGGACCAGGAGCCTGGGTTTAGGCACCATGGTGGTGATTAACACCTGGGGGATATTACAGGACCAGGAGCCCGGGTTTAGGCACCATGGTGGTGATTAACACCTGGGGGATATTACAGGACCAGGAGCCTGGGTTTAGGCACCATGGTGGTGATTAACACCTGGGGGATATTACAGGACCAGGAGCCTGGGTCTACAGCACCATGGTGGTGATTAACACCTGGGGGATATTACAGGACCAGGAGCCTGGGTTTAGGCACCATGGTGGTGATTAACACCTGGGGGATATTACAGGACCAGGAGCCTGGGTTTAGGCACCATGGTGGTGATTAACACCTGGGGGATATTACAGGACCAGGAGCCTGGGTCTACAGCACCATGGTGGTGATTAACACCTGGGGGATATTACAGGACCAGGAGCCCGGGTCTGCAGCAGCATGGTGTTGATTAACACCTGGGGGATATTACAGGACCAGGAGCCCGGGTCTACAGCAACATGGTGGTGATTAACACCTGGGGGATATTACAGGACCAGGAGCCCGGGTCTACAGCACCATGGTGGTGATTAACACCTGGGGGATATTACAGGACCTGGAGCCTGGGTTTAGGCACCAAGGTGGTGATTAACACCTGGGGGATATTACAGGACCAGGAGCCTGGGTCTACAGCACCATGGTGGTGATTAACACCTGGGGGATATTACAGGACCAGGAGCCTGGGTTTAGGCACCAAGGTGGTGATTAACACCTGGGGGATATTACAGGACCAGGAGCCTGGGTCTACAGCACCATGGTGGTGATTAACACCTGGGGGATATTACAGGACCAGGAGCCTGGGTTTAGGCACCATGGTGGTGATTAACACCTGGGGCATATTACAGGACCAGGAGCCTGGGTTTGGGCACCATGGTGGTGATTAACACCTGGGGGATATTACAGGACCAGGAGCCTGGGTCTACAGCACCATGGTGGTGATTAACACCTGGGGGATATTACAGGACCAGGAGCCCGGGTTTAGGCACCATGGTGGTGATTAACACCTGGGGGATATTACAGGACCAGGAGCCCGGGTCTACAGCACCATGGTGGTGATTAACACCTGGGGGATATTACAGGACCAGGAGCCCGGGTTTAGGCACCATGGTGGTGATTAACACCTGGGGGATATTACAGGACCAGGAGCCTGGGTTTAGGCACCATGGTGGTGATTAACACCTGGGGGATATTACAGGACCAGGAACCCGGGTTTAGGCACCATGGTGGTGATTAACACCTGGAAGATATTACAGGACCAGGAGCCTGGGTCTACAGCACCATGGTGGTGATTAACACCTGGGGGATATTACAGGACCAGGAGCCTGGGTTTACAGCACCATGGTGGTGATTAACACCTGGGGGATATTACAGGACCAGGAGCCCGGGTTTAGGCACCATGGTGGTGATTAACACCTGGGGGATATTACAGGACCAGGAACCCGGGTTTAGGCACCATGGTGGTGATTAACACCTTGGGGATATTACAGGACCAGGAGCCTGGGTTTAGGCACCATGGTGGTGATCAACACCTGGGGGATATTACAGGACCAGGAACCCGGGTTTAGGCACCATGGTGGTGATTAACACCTGGGGGATATTACAGGACCAGGAGCCTGGGTCTACAGCACCATGGTGGTGATTAACACCTGGGGGATATTACAGGACCAGGAGCCCGGGTTTAGGCACCATGGTGGTGATTAACACCTGGGGGATATTACAGGACCAGGAGCCTGGGTCTACAGCACCATGGTGGTGATTAACACCTGGGGGATATTACAGGACCAGGAGCCCGGGTCTGCAGCAGCATGGTGTTGATTAACACCTGGGGGATATTACAGGACCAGGAGCCCGGGTCTACAGCAACATGGTGGTGATTAACACCTGGGGGATATTACAGGACCAGGAGCCCGGGTCTACAGCACCATGGTGGTGATTAACACCTGGGGATATTATAGGACCAGGAGCCCGGGTCTACAGCTCCATGGTGGTCATTAACACCTGGGGGATATTACAGGACCAGGAGCCCGGGTCTACAGCAGCATGGTGTTGATTAACACCTGGGGGATATTACAGGACCAGGAGCCCGGGTCTACAGCAACATGGTGGTGATTAACACCTGGGGGATATTACAGGACCAGGAGCCCGGGTCTACAGCACCATGGTGGTGATTAACACCTGGGGGATATAACAGGACCATGAGCCCGGGTCTACAGCAACATGGTGGTGATTAACACCTGGGGGATATTACAGGACCAGGAGCCCGGGTCTACAGCAACATGGTGGTGATTAACACCTGGGGGATATTACAGGACCAGGAGCCCGGGTCTACAGCACCCTGGTGGTGATTAACACCTGGGTGATATTACAGGACCAGGAGCCCGGGTCTACAGCACCATGGTGGTGATTAACACCTGGGGGATATTACAGGACCAGGAGCCCGGGTCTACAGCACCATGGTGGTGATTAACACCTGGGGGATATTACAGGACCAGGAGCCCGGGTCTACAGCTCCATGGTGGTGATTAACACCTGGGGGATATTACAGGACCAGGAGCCTGGGTTTAGGCACCATTGTGTTGATTAACACCTGGGGGATATTACAGGACCAGGAGCCCGGGTCTACAGCTCCATGGTGGTGATTAACACCTGGGGGATATTACAGGACCAGGAGCCCGGGTCTACAGCAGCATGGTGTTGATTAACACCTGGGGGATATTACAGGACCAGGAGCCCGGGTCTACAGCAACATGGTGGTGATTAACACCTGGGGGATATTACAGGACCAGGAGCCCGGGTCTACAGCACCATGGTGGTGATTAACACCTGGGGGATATAACAGGACCATGAGCCCGGGTCTACAGCAACATGGTGGTGATTAACACCTGGGGGATATTACAGGACCAGGAGCCCGGGTCTACAGCAACATGGTGGTGATTAACACCTGGGGGATATTACAGGACCAGGAGCCCGGGTCTACAGCACCATGGTTGTGATTAACACCTGGGTGATATTACAGGACCAGGAGCCCGGGTCTACAGCACCATGGTGGTGATTAACACCTGGGGGATATTACAGGACCAGGAGCCCGGGTCTACAGCTCCATGGTGGTGATTAACACCTGGGGGATATTACAGGACCAGGAGCCTGGGTTTAGGCACCATGGTGTTGATTAACACCTGGGGGATATTACAGGACCAGGAGCCCGGGTCTACAGCTCCATGGTGGTGATTAACACCTGGGGGATATTACAGGACCAGGAGCCCGGGTCTACAGCAGCATGGTGTTGATTAACACCTGGGGGATATTACAGGACCAGGAGCCCGGGTCTACAGCAACATGGTGGTGATTAACACCTGGGGGATATTACAGGACCAGGAGCCCGGGTCTACAGCACCATGGTGGTGATTAACACCTGGGGGATATAACAGGACCATGAGCCCGGGTCTACAGCAACATGGTGGTGATTAACACCTGGGGGATATTACAGGACCAGGAGCCCGGGTCTACAGCTCCATGGTGGTGATTAACACCTGGGGGATATTACAGGACCAGGAGCCTGGGTTTAAGCACCATGGTGTTGATTAACACCTGGGGGATATTACAGGACCAGGAGCCCGGGTCTACAGCTCCATGGTGGTGATTAACACCTGGGGGATATTACAGGACCAGGAGCCCGGGTCTACAGCAGCATGGTGGTGATTAACACCTGGGGGATATTACAGGACCAGGAGCCCGGGTCTGCAGCTCCATGGTGGTGATTAACACCTGGGGGATATTACAGGACCAGGAGCCCGGGTCTACAGCTCCATGGTGGTGATTAACACCTGGGGGATATTACAGGACCAGGAGCCCGGGTCTACAGCTCCATCGTGGTGATTAACACCTGGGGGATATTACAGGACCAGGAGCCCGGGTCTACAGCAGCATGGTGGTGATTAACACCTGGGGGATATTACAGGACCAGGAGCCCGGGTCTACAGCTCCATGGTGGTGATTAACACCTGGGGGATATTACAGGACCAGGATCCCGGGTCTACAGCACCATGGTGGTGATTAACACCTGGGGGATATTACAGGACCAGGAGGCCGGGTCTACAGCACCATGGTGGTGATTAACACCTGGGGGATATTACAGGACCAGGAGCCTGGGTTTAGGCACCATGTTGGTGATTAACACCTGGGGGATATTACAGGACCAGGAGCCTGGGTTTAGGCACCATGGTGGTGATTAACACCTGGGGGATATTACAGGACCAGGAGCCCGGGTTTAGGCAACATGGTGGTGATTAACACCTGGGGGATATTACAGGACCAGGAGCCTGGGTTTAGGCACCATGGTGGTGATTAACACCTGGGGGATATTACAGGACCAGGAGCCTGGGTTTAGGCACCATGGTGGTGATTAACACCTGGGGGATATTACAGGACCAGGAGCCCGGGTTTAGGCACCATGGTGGTGATTAACACCTGGGGGATATTACAGGACCAGGAGCCTGGGTTTAGGCACCATGGTGGTGATTAACACCTGGGGGATATTACAGGACCAGGAGCCTGGGTTTAGGCACCATGGTGTTGATTAACACCTGGGGGATATTACAGGACCAGGAGCCCGGGTCTACAGCTCCATGGTGGTGATTAACACCTGGGGGATATTACAGGACCAGGAGCCCGGGTCTACAGCAGCATGGTGTTGATTAACACCTGGGGGATATTACAGGACCAGGAGCCCGGGTCTACAGCAACATGGTGGTGATTAACACCTGGGGGATATTACAGGACCAGGAGCCCGGGTCTACAGCACCATGGTGGTGATTAACACCTGGGGGATATAACAGGACCATGAGCCCGGGTCTACAGCAACATGGTGGTGATTAACACCTGGGGGATATTACAGGACCAGGAGCCCGGGTCTACAGCAACATGGTGGTGATTAACACCTGGGGGATATTACAGGACCAGGAGCCCGGGTCTACAGCTCCATGGTGGTGATTAACACCTGGGGGATATTACAGGACCAGGAGCCTGGGTTTAAGCACCATGGTGTTGATTAACACCTGGGGGATATTACAGGACCAGGAGCCCAGGTCTACAGCTCCATGGTGGTGATTAACACCTGGGGGATATTACAGGACCAGGAGCCCGGGTCTACAGCAGCATGGTGGTGATTAACACCTGGGGGATATTACAGGACCAGGAGCCCGGGTCTGCAGCTCCATGGTGGTGATTAACACCTGGGGGATATTACAGGACCAGGAGCCCGGGTCTACAGCTCCATGGTGGTGATTAACACCTGGGGGATATTACAGGACCAGGAGCCCGGGTCTACAGCTCCATCGTGGTGATTAACACCTGGGGGATATTACAGGACCAGGAGCCCGGGTCTACAGCAGCATGGTGGTGATTAACACCTGGGGGATATTACAGGACCAGGAGCCCGGGTCTACAGCTCCATGGTGGTGATTAACACCTGGGGGATATTACAGGACCAGGATCCCGGGTCTACAGCACCATGGTGGTGATTAACACCTGGGGGATATTACAGGACCAGGAGGCCGGGTCTACAGCACCATGGTGGTGATTAACACCTGGGGGATATTACAGGACCAGGAGCCTGGGTTTAGGCACCATGTTGGTGATTAACACCTGGGGGATATTACAGGACCAGGAGCCTGGGTTTAGGCACCATGGTGGTGATTAACACCTGGGGGATATTACAGGACCAGGAGCCCGGGTTTAGGCAACATGGTGGTGATTAACACCTGGGGGATATTACAGGACCAGGAGCCTGGGTTTAGGCACCATGGTGGTGATTAACACCTGGGGGATATTACAGGACCAGGAGCCTGGGTTTAGGCACCATGGTGGTGATTAACACCTGGGGGATATTACAGGACCAGGAGCCCGGGTTTAGGCACCATGGTGGTGATTAACACCTGGGGGATATTACAGGACCAGGAGCCTGGGTTTAGGCACCATGGTGGTGATTAACACCTGGGGGATATTACAGGACCAGGAGCCTGGGTCTTAAGCACCATGGTGGTGATTAACACCTGGGGGATATTACAGGACCAGGAGCCTGGGTTTAGGCACCATGGTGGTGATTAACACCTGGGGGATATTACAGGACCAGGAGCCTGGGTTTAGGCACCATGGTGGTGATTAACACCTGGGGGATATTACAGGACCAGGAGCCTGGGTCTACAGCACCATGGTGGTGATTAACACCTGGGGGATATTACAGGACCAGGAGCCCGGGTTTAGGCACCATGGTGGTGATTAACACCTGGGGGATATTACAGGACCAGGAGCCCGGGTCTACAGCACCATGGTGGTGATTAACACCTGGGGGATATTACAGGACCAGGAGCCTGGGTTTAGGCACCATGGTGGTGATTAACACCTGGGGGATATCACAGGACCAGGAGCCTGGGTTTAGGCACCATGGTGGTAATTAACACCTGGGGGATATTACAGGACCAGGAGCCCGGGTTTAGGCACCATGGTGGTGATTAACACCTGGGGGATATTACAGGACCAGGAGCCTGGGTTTAGGCACCATGGTGGTGATTAACACCTGGGGGATATTACAGGACCAGGAACCCGGGTTTAGGCACCATGGTGGTGATTAACACCTGGGGGATATTACAGGACCAGGAGCCTGGGTCTACAGCACCATGGTGGTGATTAACACCTGGGGGATATTACAGGACCAGGAGCCTGGGTTTACAGCACCATGGTGGTGATTAACACCTGGGGGATATTACAGGACCAGGACCCGGGTTTAGGCACCATGGTGGTGATTAACACCTGGGGGATATTACAGGACCAGGAACCCGGGTTTAGGCACCATGGTGGTGATTAACACCTTGGGGATATTACAGGACCAGGAGCCTGGGTTTAGGCACCATGGTGGTGATCAACACCTGGGGGATATTACAGGACCAGGAACCCGGGTTTAGGCACCATGGTGGTGATTAACACCTGGGGGATATTACAGGACCAGGAGCCTGGGTCTACAGCTCCATGGTGGTGATTAACACCTGGGGGATATTACAGGACCAGGAGCCTGGGTTTAGGCACCATGGTGGTGATTAACACCTGGGGGATATTACAGGACCAGGAGCCTGGGTTTAGGCACCATGGTGGTGATTAACACCTGGGGGATATTACAGGACCAGGAGCCTGGGTTTAGGCACCATGGTGGTGATTAACACCTGGGGGATAATACAGGACCAGGAGCCTGGGTTTAGGCACCATGGTGGTGATTAACACCTGGTGGATATTACAGGACCAGGAGCCTGGGTCTACAGCAACATGGTGGTGATTAACACCTGGGGGATATTACAGGACCAGGAGCCCGGGTCTACAGCACCATGGTGGTGATTAACACCTGGGGGATATTAAAGGACCAGGAGCCCGGGTCTACAGCACCATGGTGGTGATTAACACCTGGGGGATATTACAGGACCAGGAGCCCGGGTTTAGGCAACATGGTGGTGATTAACACCTGGGGGATATTACAGGACCAGGAGCCTGGGTTTAGGCACCATGGTGGTGATTAACACCTGGGGGATATTACAGGACCAGGAGCCTGGGTTTAGGCACCATGGTGGTGATTAACACCTGGGGGATATTACAGGACCAGGAGCCCGGGTTTAGGCACCATGGTGGTGATTAACACCTGGGGGATATTACAGGACCAGGAGACTGGGTTTAGGCACCATGGTGGTGATTAACACCTGGGGGATATTACAGGACCAGGAGCCTGGGTCTACAGCACCATGGTGGTGATTAACACCTGTGGGATATTACAGGACCAGGAGCCTGGGTTTAGGCACCATGGTGGTGATTAACACCTGGGGGATATTACAGGACCAGGAGCCTGGGTTTAGGCACCATGGTGGTGATTAACACCTGGGGGATATTACAGGACCAGGAGCCTGGGTCTACAGCACCATGGTGGTGATTAACACCTGGGGGATATTACAGGACCAGGAGCCCGGGTTTAGGCACCATGGTGGTGATTAACACCTGGGGGATATTACAGGACCAGGAGCCCGGGTCTACAGCACCATGGTGGTGATTAACACCTGGGGGATATTACAGGACCAGGAGCCCGGGTTTAGGCACCATGGTGGTGATTAACACCTGGGGGATATTACAGGACCAGGAGCCCGGGTTTAGGCACCATGGTGGTGATTAACACCTGGGGGATATTACAGGACCAGGAACCCGGGTTTAGGCACCATGGTGGTGATTAACACCTTGGGGATATTACAGGACCAGGAGCCTGGGTTTAGGCACCATGGTGGTGATCAACACCTGGGGGATATTACAGGACCAGGAACCCGGGTTTAGGCACCATGGTGGTGATTAACACCTGGGGGATATTACAGGACCAGGAGCCTGGGTCTACAGCTCCATGGTGGTGATTAACACCTGGGGGATATTACAGGACCAGGAGCCTGGGTTTAGGCACCATGGTGGTGATTAACACCTGGGGGATATTACAGGACCAGGAGCCTGGGTTTAGGCACCATGGTGGTGATTAACACCTGGGGGATATTACAGGACCAGGAGCCTGGGTTTAGGCACCATGGTGGTGATCAACACCTGGGGGATATTACAGGACCAGGACCCGGGTTTAGGCACCATGGAGGTGATTAACACCTGGGGGATATTACAGGACCAGGAACCCGGGTTTAGGCACCATGGTGGTGATTAACACCTTGGGGATATTACAGGACCAGGAGCCCGGGTTTAGGCAACATGGTGGTGATTAACACCTGGGGGATATTACAGGACCAGGAGCCTGGGTTTAGGCACCATGGTGGTGATTAACACCTGGGGGATATTACAGGACCAGGAGCCTGGGTTTAGGCACCATGGTGGTGATTAACACCTGGGGGATATTACAGGACCAGGAGCCCAAGTTTAGGCACCATGGTGGTGATTAACACCTGGGGGATATTACAGGACCAGGAGCCTGGGTTTAGGCAACATGGTGGTGATTAACACCTGGGGGATATTACAGGACCAGGAGCCTGGGTTTAGGCACCATGGTGGTGATTAACACCTGGGGGATATTACAGGACCAGGAGCCCGGGTTTAGGCACCATGGTGGTGATTAACACCTGGGGGATATTACAGGACCATGAACCCGGGTTTAGGCACCATGGTGGTGATTAACACCTTGGGGATATTACAGGACCAGGAGCCTGGTTTTAGGCACCATGGTGGTGATTAACACCTGGGGGATATTACAGGACCAGGAGCCTGGGTCTACAGCACCATGGTGGTGATTAACACCTGGGGGATATTACAGGACCAGGAGCCTGGGTTTAGGCACCATGGTGGTGATTAACACCTGGGGGATATTACAGGACCAGGAACCCGGGTTTAGGCACCATGGTGGTGATTAACACCTTGGGGATATTACAGGACCAGGAGCCTGGGTTTAGGCACCATGGTGGTGATCAACACATGGGGGATATTACAGGACCAGGACCCGGGTTTAGGCACCATGGTGGTGATTAACACCTGGGGGATATTACAGGACCAGGAGCTTGGGTCTACAGCACCATGGTGGTGATTAACACCTGGGGGATATTACAGGACCAGGAGCCCGGGTCTGCAGCATTATGGTGTTGATTAACACCTGGGGGATATTACAGGACCAGGAGCCCGGGTCTACAGCAACATGGTGGTGATTAACACCTGGGGGATATTACAGGACCAGGAGCCCGGGTCTACATACCATGGTGGTGATTAACACCTGGGGGATATTACAGGACCAGGAGCCCGGGTCTACAGCAGCATGGTGTTGATTAACACCTGGGGGATATTACAGGACCAGGAGCCCGGGTCTACAGCACCATGGTGGTGATTAACACCTGGGGGATATTACAGGACCAGGAGCCCGGGTCTGCAGCATTATGGTGTTGATTAACACCTGGGGGATATTACAGGACCAGGAGCCCGGGTCTACAGCAACATGGTGGTGATTAACACCTGGGGGATATTACAGGACCAGGAGCCCGGGTCTACAGCACCATGGTGGTGATTAACACCTGGGGGATATTACAGGACCAGGAGCCCGGGTCTACAGCAGCATGGTGTTGATTAACACCTGGGGGATATTACAGGACCAGGAGCCCGGGTCTACAGCAACATGGTGGTGATTAACACCTGGGGGATATTACAGGACCAGGAGCCCGGGTCTACAGCACCATGGTGGTGATTAACACCTGGGGGATATTACAGGACCAGGAGCCCGGGTCTACAGCAACATGGTGGTGATTAACACCTGGGGGATATTACAGGACCAGGAGCCCGGGTCTACAGCACCATGGTGGTGATTAACACCTGGGGGATATTACAGGACCAGGAGCCCGGGTCTACAGCACCATGGTGGTGATTAACACCTGGGGGATATTACAGGACCAGGAGCCCGGGTCTACAGCTCCATGATGGTGATTAACACCTGGGGGATATTACAGGACCAGGAGCCTGGGTTTAGGCACCATGGTGTTGATTAACACCTGGGGGATATTACAGGACCAGCAGCCCGGGTCTACAGCTCCATGGTGGTGATTAACACCTGGGGGATATTACAGGACCAGGAGCCCGGGTCTACAGCAGCATGGTGGTGATTAACACCTGGGGGATATTACAGGACCAGGAGCCCGGGTCTGCAGCAGCATGGTGTTGATTAACACCTGGGGGATATTACAGGACCAGGAGCCCGGGTCTACAGCAACATGGTGGTGATTAACACCTGGGGGATATTACAGGACCAGGAGCCCGGGTCTACAGCACCATGGTGGTGATTAACACCTGGGGGATATTATAGGACCAGGAGCCCGGGTCTACAGCTCCATGGTGGTGATTAACACCTGGGGGATATTACAGGACCAGGAGCCCGGGTCTACAGCAGCATGGTGTTGATTAACACCTGGGGGATATTACAGGACCAGGAGCCCGGGTCTACAGCACCATGGTGGTGATTAACACCTGGGGGATATTACAGGACCAGGAGCCCGGGTCTACAGCTCCATGATGGTGATTAACACCTGGGGGATATTACAGGACCAGGAGCCTGGGTTTAGGCACCATGGTGTTGATTAACACCTGGGGGATATTACAGGACCAGCAGCCCGGGTCTACAGCTCCATGGTGGTGATTAACACCTGGGGGATATTACAGGACCAGGAGCCCGGGTCTACAGCAGCATGGTGGTGATTAACACCTGGGGGATATTACAGGACCAGGAGCCCGGGTCTGCAGCAGCATGGTGTTGATTAACACCTGGGGGATATTACAGGACCAGGAGCCCGGGTCTACAGCAACATGGTGGTGATTAACACCTGGGGGATATTACAGGACCAGGAGCCCGGGTCTACAGCACCATGGTGGTGATTAACACCTGGGGGATATTATAGGACCAGGAGCCCGGGTCTACAGCTCCATGGTGGTGATTAACACCTGGGGGATATTACAGGACCAGGAGCCCGGGTCTACAGCAGCATGGTGTTGATTAACACCTGGGGGATATTACAGGACCAGGAGCCCGGGTCTACAGCAACATGGTGGTGATTAACACCTGGGGGATATTACAGGACCAGGATCCCGGGTCTACAGCACCATGGTGGTGATTAACACCTGGGGGATATAACAGGACCATGAGCCCGGGTCTACAGCAACATGGTGGTGATTAACACCTGGGGGATATTACAGGACCAGGAGCCCGGGTCTACAGCAACATGGTGTTGATTAACACCTGGGGGATATTACAGGACCAGGAGCCCGGGTCTACAGCACCATGGTGGTGATTAACACCTGGGTGATATTACAGGACCAGGAGCCCGGGTCTACAGCACCATGGTGGTGATTAACACCTGGGGGATATTACAGGACCAGGAGCCCGGGTCTACAGCTCCATGGTGGTGATTAACACCTGGGGGATATTACAGGACCAGGAGCCTGGGTTTAGGCACCATGGTGTTGATTAACACCTGGGGGATATTACAGGACCAGGAGCCCGGGTCTACAGCTCCATGGTGGTGATTAACACCTGGGGGATATTACAGGACCAGGAGCCCGGGTCTACAGCAGCATGGTGGTGATTAACACCTGGGGGATATTACAGGACCAGGAGCCCGGGTCTACAGCTCCATGGTGGTGATTAACACCTGGGGGATATTACAGGACCAGGAGCCCGGGTCTACAGCTCCATGGTGGTGATTAACACCTGGGGGATATTACAGGACCAGGAGCCTGGGTCTACAGCAACATGGTGGTGATTAACACCTGGGGGATATTACAGGACCAGGAGCCCGGGTCTACAGCTCCATGGTGGTGATTAACACCTGGGGGATATTACAGGACCAGGAGCCCGGGTCTACAGCAGCATGGTGGTGATTAACACCTGGGGGATATTACAGGACCAGGAGCCTGGGTCTACAGCACCATGGTGGTGATTAACACCTGGGGGATATTACAGGACCAGGAGCCCGGGTTTAGGCACCATGGTGGTGATTAACACCTGGGGGATATTACAGGACCAGGAGCCCGGGTCTACAGCACCATGGTGGTGATTAACACATGGGGGATATTACAGGACCAGGAGCCTGGGTTTAGGCACCATGGTGGTGATTAACACCTGGGGGATATTACAGGACCAGGAGCCTGGGTTTAGGCACCATGGTGGTGATTAACACCTGGGGGATATTACAGGACCAGGAACCCGGGTTTAGGCACCATGGTGGTGATTAACACCTGGGGGATATTACAGGACCAGGAGCCTGGGTCTACAGCACCATGGTGGTGATTAACACCTGGGGGATATTACAGGACCAGGAGCCTGGGTTTACAGCACCATGGTGGTGATTAACACCTGGGGGATATTACAGGACCAGGACCCGGGTTTAGGCACCATGGTGGTGATTAACACCTGGGGGATATTACAGGACCAGGAACCCGGGTTTAGGCACCATGGTGGTGATTAACACCTTGGGGATATTACAGGACCAGGAGCCTGGGTTTAGGCACCATGGTGGTGATCAACACCTGGGGGATATTACAGGACCAGGAACCCGGGTTTAGGCACCATGGTGGTGATTAACACCTGGGGGATATTACAGGACCAGGAGCCTGGGTCTACAGCTCCATGGTGGTGATTAACACCTGGGGGACATTACAGGACCAGGAGCCTGGGTTTAGGCACCATGGTGGTGATTAACACCTGGGGGATATTACAGGACCAGGATCCTGGGTTTAGGCACCATGGTGGTGATTAACACCTGGGGGATATTACAGGACCAGGAGCCTGGGTTTAGGCACCATGGTGGTGATTAACACCTGGGGGATAATACAGGACCAGGAGCCTGGGTTTAGGCACCATGGTGGTGATTAACATCTGGTGGATATTACAGGACCAGGAGCCCGGGTCTACAGCTCCATGGTGGTGATTAACACCTGGGGGATATTACAGGACCAGGAGCCTGGGTCTACAGCAACATGGTGGTGATTAACACCTGGGGGATATTACAGGACCAGGAGCCCGGGTCTACAGCTCCATGGTGGTGATTAACACCTGGGGGATATTACAGGACCAGGAGCCCGGGTCTACAGCAGCATGGTGGTGATTAACACCTGGGGGATATTACAGGACCAGGAGCCTGGGTCTACAGCACCATGGTGGTGATTAACACCTGGGGGATATTACAGGACCAGGAGCCCGGGTTTAGGCACCATGGTGGTGATTAACACCTGGGGGATATTACAGGACCAGGAGCCCGGGTCTACAGCACCATGGTGGTGATTAACACCTGGGGGATATTACAGGACCAGGAGCCTGGGTTTACAGCACCATGGTGGTGATTAACACCTGGGGGATATTACAGGACCAGGACCCGGGTTTAGGCACCATGGTGGTGATTAACACCTGGGGGATATTACAGGACCAGGAACCTGGGTTTAGGCACCATGGTGGTGATTAACACCTGGGGGATATTACAGGACCAGGAACCCGGGTTTAGGCACCATGGTGGTGATTAACACCTGGGGGATATTACAGGACCAGGAGCCTGGGTCTACAGCACCATGGTGGTGATTAACACCTGGGGGATATTACAGGACCAGGAGCCTGGGTTTACAGCACCATGGTGGTGATTAACACCTGGGGGATATTACAGGACCAGGACCCGGGTTTAGGCACCATGGTGGTGATTAACACCTGGGGGATATTACAGGACCAGGAACCCGGGTTTAGGCACCATGGTGGTGATTAACACCTTGGGGATATTACAGGACCAGGAGCCTGGGTTTAGGCACCATGGTGGTGATCAACACCTGGGGGATATTACAGGACCAGGAACCCGGGTTTAGGCACCATGGTGTTGATTAACACCTGGGGGATATTACAGGACCAGGAGCCTGGGTCTACAGCTCCATGGTGGTGATTAACACCTGGGGGACATTACAGGACCAGGAGCCTGGGTTTAGGCACCATGGTGGTGATTAACACCTGGGGGATATTACAGGACCAGGATCCTGGGTTTAGGCACCATGGTGGTGATTAACACCTGGGGGATATTACAGGACCAGGAGCCTGGGTTTAGGCACCATGGTGGTGATTAACACCTGGGGGATAATACAGGACCAGGAGCCTGGGTTTAGGCACCATGGTGGTGATTAACACCTGGTGGATATTACAGGACCAGGAGCCTGGGTCTACAGCAACATGGTGGTGATTAACACCTGGGGGATATTACAGGACCAGGAGCCCGGGTCTAAAGCACCATGGTGGTGATTAACACCTGGGGGATATTAAAGGACCAGGAGCCCGGGTCTACAGCACCATGGTGGTGATTAACACCTGGGGGATATTACAGGACCAGGAGCCCGGGTTTAGGCAACATGGTGGTGATTAACACCTGGGGGAATTTACAGGACCAGGAGCCTGGGTTTAGGCACCATGGTGGTGATTAACACCTGGGGGATATTACAGGACCAGGAGCCTGGGTTTAGGCACCATGGTGGTGATTAACACCTGGGGGATATTACAGGACCAGGAGCCCGGGTTTAGGCACCATGGTGGTGATTAACACCTGGGGGATATTACAGGACCAGGAGCCTGGGTTTAGGCACCATGGTGGTGATTAACACCTGGGGGATATTACAGGACCAGGAGCCTGGGTCTACAGCACCATGGTGGTGATTAACACCTGGGGGATATTACAGGACCAGGAGCCTGGGTTTAGGCACCATGGTGGTGATTAACACCTGGGGGATATTACAGGACCAGGAGCCTGGGTTTAGGCACCATGGTGGTGATTAACACCTGGGGGATATTACAGGACCAGGAGCCTGGGTCTACAGCACCATGGTGGTGATTAACACCTGGGGGATATTACAGGACCAGGAGCCCGGGTTTAGGCACCATGGTGGTGATTAACACCTGGGGGATATTACAGGACCAGGAGCCCGGGTCTACAGCACCATGGTGGTGATTAACACCTGGGGGATATTACAGGACCAGGAGCCTGGGTTTAGGCACCATGGTGGTGATTAACACCTGGGGGATATTACAGGACCAGGAGCCTGGGTTTAGGCACCATGGTGGTAATTAACACCTGGGGGATATTACAGGACCAGGAGCCCGGGTTTAGGCACCATGGTGGTGATTAACACCTGGGGGATATTACAGGACCAGGAGCCTGGGTTTAGGCACCATGGTGGTGATTAACACCTGGGGGATATTACAGGACCAGGAACCCGGGTTTAGGCACCATGGTGGTGATTAACACCTGTGGGATATTACAGGACCAGGAGCCTGGGTTTACAGCACCATGGTGGCGATTAACACCTGGGGGATATTACAGGACCAGGAGCCCGGGTCTACAGCACCATGGTGGTGATTAACACCTGGGGGATATTACAGGACCAGGAACCCGGGTTTAGGCACCATGGTGGTGATTAACACCTGGGGGATATTACAGGACCAGGAGCCTGGGTTTAGGCACCATGGTGGTGATTAACACCTGGGGGATATTACAGGACCAGGAGCCTGGGTCTACAGCACCATGGTGGTGATTAACACCTGGGGGATATTACAGGACCAGGAGCCCGGGTTTAGGCACCATGGTGGTGATTAACACCTGGGGGATATTACAGGACCAGGAGCCCGGGTCTACAGCACCATGGTGGTGATTAACACCTGGGGGATATTACAGGACCAGGAGCCTGGGTTTAGGCACCATGGTGGTGATTAACACCTGGGGGATATTACAGGACCAGGAGCCTGGGTTTAGGCACCATGGTGGTAATTAACACCTGGGGGATATTACAGGACCAGGAGCCCGGGTTTAGGCACCATGGTGGTGATTAACACCTGGGGGATATTACAGGACCAGGAGCCTGGGTTTAGGCACCATGGTGGTGATTAACACCTGGGGGATATTACAGGACCAGGAACCCGGGTTTAGGCACCATGGTGGTGATTAACACCTGGGGGATATTACAGGACCAGGAGCCTGGGTTTACAGCACCATGGTGGCGATTAACACCTGGGGGATATTACAGGACCAGGAGCCCGGGTCTACAGCACCATGGTGGTGATTAACACCTGGGGGATATTACAGGACCAGGAACCCGGGTTTAGGCACCATGGTGGTGATTAACACCTTGGGGATATTACAGGACCAGGAGCCTGGGTTTAGGCACCATGGTGGTGATCAACACCTGGGGGATATTACAGGACCAGGAGCCTGGGTCTACAGCACCATGGTGGTGATTAACACCTGGGGGATATTACAGGACCAGGAGCCCGGGTCTACAGCACCATGGTGGTGATTAACACCTGGGGGATATTACAGGACCAGGAGCCCGGGTCTACAGCAGCATGGTGTTGATTAACACCTGGGGGATATTACAGGACCAGGAGCCCGGGTCTACAGCAACATGGTGGTGATTAACACCTGGGGGATATTACAGGACCAGGAGCCCGGGTCTACAGCACCATGGTGGTGATTAACACCTGGGGGATATTACAGGACCAGGAGCCCGGGTCTACAGCAACATGGTGGTGATTAACACCTGGGGGATATTTCAGGACCAGGAGCCCGGGTCTACAGCACCATGGTGGTGATTAACACCTGGGGGATATTACAGGACCAGGAGCCCGGGTCTACAGCACCATGGTGGTGATTAACACCTGGGGGATATTACAGGACCAGGAGCCCGGGTCTACAGCTCCATGGTGGTGATTAACACCTGGGGGATATTACAGGACCAGGAGCCTGGGTTTAGGCACCATGGTGTTGATTAACACCTGGGGGATATTACAGGACCAGGAGCCCGGGTCTACAGCTCCATGGTGGTGATTAACACCTGGGGGATATTACAGGACCAGGAGCCCGGGTCTACAGCAGCATGGTGGTGATTAACACCTGGGGGATATTACAGGACCAGGAGCCCGGGTCTGCAGCAGCATGGTGTTGATTAACACCTGGGGGATATTACAGGACCAGGAGCCCGGGTCTACAGCAACATGGTGGTGATTAACACCTGGGGGATATTACAGGACCAGGAGCCCGGGTCTACAGCACCATGGTGGTGATTAACACCTGGGGGATATTATAGGACCAGGAGCCCGGGTCTACAGCTCCATGGTGGTGATTAACACCTGGGGGATATTACAGGACCAGGAGCCTGGGTTTAGGCACCATGGTGTTGATTAACACCTGGGGGATATTACAGGACCAGGAGCCCGGGTCTACAGCTCCATGGTGGTGATTAACACCTGGGGGATATTACAGGACCAGGAGCCTGGGTTTAGGCACCATGGTGTTGATTAACACCTGGGGGATATTACAGGACCAGGAGCCCGGGTCTACAGCTCCATGGTGGTGATTAACACCTGGGGGATATTACAGGACCAGGAGCCCGGGTCTACAGCAGCATGGTGGTGATTAACACCTGGGGGATATTACAGGACCAGGAGCCCGGGTCTACAGCACCATGGTGGTGATTAACACCTGGGGGATATTACAGGACCAGGAGCCTGGGTTTAGGCACCATGTTGGTGATTAACACCTGGGGGATATTACAGGACCAGGAGCCTGGGTTTAGGCACCATGGTGGTGATTAACATCTGGGGGATATTACAGGACCAGGAGCCTGGGTTTAGGCACCATGTTGGTGATTAACACCTGGGGGATATTACAGGACCAGGAGCCTGGGTTTAGGCACCATGGTGGTGATTAACACCTGGGGGATATTACAGGACCAGGAGCCCGGGTCTACAGCTCCATGGTGGTGATTAACACCTGGGGGATATTACAGGACCAGGAGCCCGGGTCTACAGCACCATGGTGGTGATTAACACCTGGGGGATATTACAGGACCAGGAGCCCGGGTCTACAGCACCATGGTGGTGATTAACACCTGGGGGATATTACAGGACCAGGAGCCTGGGTTTAGGCACCATGTTGGTGATTAACACCTGGGGGATATTACAGGACCAGGAGCCTGGGTTTAGGCACCATGGTGATGATTAACACCTGGGGGATATTACAGGACCAGGAGCCCGGGTTTAGGCAACATGGTGGTGATTAACACCTGGGGGATATTACAGGACCAGGAGCCTGGGTTTAGGCACCATGGTGGTGATTAACACCTGGGGGATATTACAGGACCAGGAGCCTGGGTTTAGGCACCATGGTGGTGATTAACACCTGGGGGATATTACAGGACCAGGAGCCCGGGTTTAGGCACCATGGTGGTGATTAACACCTGGGGGATATTACAGGACCAGGAGCCTGGGTTTAGGCACCATGGTGGTGATTAACACCTGGGGGATATTACAGGACCAGGAGCCTGGGTCTTAAGCACCATGGTGGTGATTAACACCTGGGGGATATTACAGGACCAGGAGCCTGGGTTTAGGCACCATGGTGGTGATTAACACCTGGGGGATATTACAGGACCAGGAGCCTGGGTTTAGGCACCATGGTGGTGATTAACACCTGGGGGATATTACAGGACCAGGAGCCTGGGTCTACAGCACCATGGTGGTGATTAACACCTGGGGGATATTACAGGACCAGGAGCCCGGGTTTAGGCACCATGGTGGTGATTAACACCTGGGGGATATTACAGGACCAGGAGCCCGGGTCTACAGCACCATGGTGGTGATTAACACCTGGGGGATATTACAGGACCAGGAGCCTGGGTTTAGGCACCATGGTGGTGATTAACACCTGGGGGATATTACAGGACCAGGAGCCTGGGTTTAGGCACCATGGTGGTAATTAACACCTGGGGGATATTACAGGACCAGGAGCCCGGGTTTAGGCACCATGGTGGTGATTAACACCTGGGGGATATTACAGGACCAGGAGCCTGGGTTTAGGCACCATGGTGGTGATTAACACCTGGGGGATATTACAGGACCAGGAACCCGGGTTTAGGCACCATGGTGGTGATTAACACCTGGGGGATATTACAGGACCAGGAGCCTGGGTCTACAGCACCATGGTGGTGATTAACACCTGGGGGATATTACAGGACCAGGAGCCTGGGTTTACAGCACCATGGTGGTGATTAACACCTGGGGGATATTACAGGACCAGGACCCGGGTTTAGGCACCATGGTGGTGATTAACACCTGGGGGATATTACAGGACCAGGAACCCGGGTTTAGGCACCATGGTGGTGATTAACACCTGGGGGATATTACAGGACCAGGAGCCTGGGTCTACAGCTCCATGGTGGTGATTAACACCTGGGGGATATTACAGGACCAGGAGCCTGGGTTTAGGCACCATGGTGGTGATTAACACCTGGGGATATTACAGGACCAGGAGCCTGGGTTTAGGCACCATGGTGGTGATTAACACCTGGGGGATATTACAGGACCAGGAGCCTGGGTTTAGGCACCATGGTGGTGATTAACACCTGGGGGATAATACAGGACCAGGAGCCTGGGTTTAGGCACCATGGTGGTGATTAACACCTGGTGGATATTACAGGACCAGGAGCCTGGGTCTACAGCAACATGGTGGTGATTAACACCTGGGGGATATTACAGGACCAGGAGCCCGGGTCTACAGCACCATGGTGGTGATTAACACCTGGGGGATATTAAAGGACCAGGAGCCCGGGTCTACAGCACCATGGTGGTGATTAACACCTGGGGGATATTACAGGACCAGGAGCCCGGGTTTAGGCAACATGGTGGTGATTAACACCTGGGGGATATTACAGGACCAGGAGCCTGGGTTTAGGCACCATGGTGGTGATTAACACCTGGGGGATATTACAGGACCAGGAGCCTGGGTTTAGGCACCATGGTGGTGATTAACACCTGGGGGATATTACAGGACCAGGAGCCCGGGTTTAGGCATCATGGTGGTGATTAACACCTGGGGGATATTACAGGACCAGGAGCCTGGGTTTAGGCACCATGGTGGTGATTAACACCTGGGGGATATTACAGGACCAGGAGCCTTGGTCTACAGCACCATGGTGGTGATTAACACCTGGGGGATATTACAGGACCAGGAGCCTGGGTTTAGGCACCATGGTGGTGATTAACACCTGGGGGATATTACAGGACCAGGAGCCTGGGTTTAGGCACCATGGTGGTGATTAACACCTGGGGGATATTACAGGACCAGGAGCCTGGGTCTATAGCACCATGGTGGTGATTAACACCTGGGGGATATTACAGGACCAGGAGCCCGGGTTTAGGCACCATGGTGGTGATTAACACCTGGGGGATATTACAGGACCAGGAGCCCGGGTCTACAGCACCATGGTGGTGATTAACACCTGGGGGATATTACAGGACCAGGAGCCTGTGTTTAGGCACCATGGTGGTGATTAACACCTGGGGGATATTACAGGACCAGGAGCCTGGGTCTACAGCACCATGGTGGTGATTAACACCTGGGGGATATTACAGGACCAGGAGCCCGGGTTTAGGCACCATGGTGGTGATTAACACCTGGGGGATATTACAGGACCAGGAACCCGGGTTTAGGCACCATGGTGGTGATTAACACCTTGGGGATATTACAGGACCAGGAGCCTGGGTTTAGGCACCATGGTGGTGATCAACACCTGGGGGATATTACAGGACCAGGAACCCGGGTTTAGGCACCATGGTGGTGATTAACACCTGGGGGATATTACAGGACCAGGAGCCTGGGTCTACAGCTCCATGGTGGTGATTAACACCTGGGGGATATTACAGGACCAGGAACCCGGGTTTAGGCACCATGGTGGTGATTAACACCTTGGGGATATTACAGGACCAGGAGCCTGGGTTTAGGCACCATGGTGGTGATCAACACCTGGGGGATATTACAGGACCAGGAACCCGGGTTTAGGCACCATGGTGGTGATTAACACCTGGGGGATATTACAGGACCAGGAGCCTGGGTCTACAGCTCCATGGTGGTGATTAACACCTGGGGGATATTACAGGACCAGGAGCCTGGGTTTAGGCACCATGGTGGTGATTAACACCTGGGGGATATTACAGGACCAGGAGCCCGGGTTTAGGCACCATGGTGGTGATTAACACCTGGGGGATATTACAGGACCAGGAACCCGGGTTTAGGCACCATGGTGGTGATTAACACCTTGGGGATATTACAGGACCAGGAGCCTGGGTTTAGGCACCATGGTGGTGATCAACACCTGGGGGATATTACAGGACCAGGAGCCTGGGTTTAGGCACCATGGTGGTGATCAACACCTGGGGGATATTACAGGACCAGGACCCGGGTTTAGGCACCATGGTGGTGATTAACACCTGGGGGATATTACAGGACCAGGAACCCGGGTTTAGGCACCATGGTGGTGATTAACACCTTGGGGATATTACAGGACCAGGAGCCCGGGTTTAGGCAACATGGTGGTGATTAACACCTGGGGGATATTACAGGACCAGGAGCCCGGGTTTAGGCACCATGGTGGTGATTAACACCTGGGGGATATTACAGGACCAGGAGCCTGGGTTTAGGCAACATGGTGGTGATTAACACCTGGGGGATATTACAGGACCAGGAGCCTGGGTTTAGGCACCATGGTGGTGATTAACACCTGGGGGATATTACAGGACCAGGAGCCCGGGTTTAGGCACCATGGTGGTGATTAACACCTGGGGGATATTACAGGACCAGGAACCCGGGTTTAGGCACCATGGTGGTGATTAACACCTTGGGGATATTACAGGACCAGGAGCCTGGTTTTAGGCACCATGGTGGTGATTAACACCTGGGGGATATTACAGGACCAGGAGCCTGGGTCTACAGCACCATGGTGGTGATTAACACCTGGGGGATATTACAGGACCAGGAGCATGGGTTTAGGCACCATGGTGGTGATTAACACCTGGGGGATATTACAGGACCAGGAACCCGGGTTTAGGCACCATGGTGGTGATTAACACCTTGGGGATATTACAGGACCAGGAGCCTGGGTTTAGGCACCATGGTGGTGATCAACACCTGGGGGATATTACAGGACCAGGACCCGGGTTTAGGCACCATGGTGGTGATTAACACCTGGGGGATATTACAGGACCAGGAGCCTGGGTCTACAGCACCATGGTGGTGATTAACACCTGGGGGATATTACAGGACCAGGAGCCCGGGTCTGCAGCATTATGGTGTTGATTAACACCTGGGGGATATTACAGGACCAGGAGCCCGGGTCTACAGCAACATGGTGGTGATTAACACCTGGGGGATATTACAGGACCAGGAGCCCGGGTCTACAGCACCATGGTGGTGATTAACACCTGGGGGATATTACAGGACCAGGAGCCCTGGTCTACAGCAGCATGGTGTTGATTAACACCTGGGGGATATTACAGGACCAGGAGCCCGGGTCTACAGCACCATGGTGGTGATTAACACCTGGGGGATATTACAGGACCAGGAGCCCGGGTCTGCAGCATTATGGTGTTGATTAACACCTGGGGGATATTACAGGACCAGGAGCCCGGATCTACAGCAACATGGTGGTGATTAACACCTGGGGGATATTACAGGACCAGGAGCCCGGGTCTACAGCACCATGGTGGTGATTAACACCTGGGGGATATTACAGGACCAGGAGCCCGGGTCTACAGCAGCATGGTGTTGATTAACACCTGGGGGATATTACAGGACCAGGAGCCCGGGTCTACAGCAACATGGTGGTGATTAACACCTGGGGGATATTACAGGACCAGGAGCCCGGGTCTACAGCACCATGGTGGTGATTAACACCTGGGGGATATTACAGGACCAGGAGCCCGGGTCTACAGCACCATGGTGGTGATTAACACCTGGGGGATATTACAGGACCAGGAGCCCTGGTCTACAGCAGCATGGTGTTGATTAACACCTGGGGGATATTACAGGACCAGGAGCCCGGGTCTACAGCACCATGGTGGTGATTAACACCTGGGGGATATTACAGGACCAGGAGCCCGGGTCTGCAGCATTATGGTGTTGATTAACACCTGGGGGATATTACAGGACCAGGAGCCCGGGTCTACAGCAACATGGTGGTGATTAACACCTGGGGGATATTACAGGACCAGGAGCCCGGGTCTACAGCACCATGGTGGTGATTAACACCTGGGGGATATTACAGGACCAGGAGCCCGGGTCTACAGCAGCATGGTGTTGATTAACACCTGGGGGATATTACAGGACCAGGAGCATGGGTTTAGGCACCATGGTGGTGATTAACACCTGGGGGATATTACAGGACCAGGAACCCGGGTTTAGGCACCATGGTGGTGATTAACACCTTGGGGATATTACAGGACCAGGAGCCTGGGTTTAGGCACCATGGTGGTGATCAACACCTGGGGGATATTACAGGACCAGGACCCGGGTTTAGGCACCATGGTGGTGATTAACACCTGGGGGATATTACAGGACCAGGAGCCTGGGTCTACAGCACCATGGTGGTGATTAACACCTGGGGGATATTACAGGACCAGGAGCCCGGGTCTGCAGCATTATGGTGTTGATTAACACCTGGGGGATATTACAGGACCAGGAGCCCGGGTCTACAGCAACATGGTGGTGATTAACACCTGGGGGATATTACAGGACCAGGAGCCCGGGTCTACAGCACCATGGTGGTGATTAACAACTGGGGGATATTACAGGACCAGGAGCCCTGGTCTACAGCAGCATGGTGTTGATTAACACCTGGGGGATATTACAGGACCAGGAGCCCGGGTCTACAGCACCATGGTGGTGATTAACACCTGGGGGATATTACAGGACCAGGAGCCCGGGTCTGCAGCATTATGGTGTTGATTAACACCTGGGGGATATTACAGGACCAGGAGCCCGGATCTACAGCAACATGGTGGTGATTAACACCTGGGGGATATTACAGGACCAGGAGCCCGGGTCTACAGCACCATGGTGGTGATTAACACCTGGGGGATATTACAGGACCAGGAGCCCGGGTCTACAGCAGCATGGTGTTGATTAACACCTGGGGGATATTACAGGACCAGGAGCCCGGGTCTACAGCAACATGGTGGTGATTAACACCTGGGGGATATTACAGGACCAGGAGCCCGGGTCTACAGCACCATGGTGGTGATTAACACCTGGGGGATATTACAGGACCAGGAGCCCGGGTCTACAGCACCATGGTGGTGATTAACACCTGGGGGATATTACAGGACCAGGAGCCCTGGTCTACAGCAGCATGGTGTTGATTAACACCTGGGGGATATTACAGGACCAGGAGCCCGGGTCTACAGCACCATGGTGGTGATTAACACCTGGGGGATATTACAGGACCAGGAGCCCGGGTCTGCAGCATTATGGTGTTGATTAACACCTGGGGGATATTACAGGACCAGGAGCCCGGGTCTACAGCAACATGGTGGTGATTAACACCTGGGGGATATTACAGGACCAGGAGCCCGGGTCTACAGCACCATGGTGGTGATTAACACCTGGGGGATATTACAGGACCAGGAGCCCGGGTCTACAGCAGCATGGTGTTGATTAACACCTGGGGGATATTACAGGACCAGGAGCCCGGGTCTACAGCACCATGGTGGTGATTAACACCTGGGGGATATTACAGGACCAGGAGCCCGGGTCTGCAGCATTATGGTGTTGATTAACACCTGGGGGATATTACAGGACCAGGAGCCCGGGTCTACAGCAACATGGTGGTGATTAACACCTGGGGGATATTACAGGACCAGGAGCCCGGGTCTACAGCACCATGGTGGTGATTAACACCTGGGGGATATTACAGGACCAGGAGCCCGGGTCTACAGCAGCATGGTGTTGATTAACACCTGGGGGATATTACAGGACCAGGAGCCCGGGTCTACAGCAACATGGTGGTGATTAACACCTGGGGGATATTACAGGACCAGGAGCCCGGGTCTACAGCACCATGGTGGTGATTAACACCTGGGGGATATTACAGGACCAGGAGCCCGGGTCTACAGCAACATGGTGGTGATTAACACCTGGGGGATATTACAGGACCAGGAGCCCGGGTCTACAGCACATGGTGGTGATTAACACCTGGGGGATATTACAGGACCAGGAGCCCGGGTCTACAGCACCATGGTGGTGATTAACACCTGGGGGATATTACAGGACCAGGAGCCCGGGTCTACAGCTCCATGGTGGTGATTAACACCTGGGGGATATTACAGGACCAGGAGCCTGGGTTTAGGCACCATGGTGTTGATTAACACCTGGGGGATATTACAGGACCAGGAGCCCGGGTCTACAGCTCCATGGTGGTGATTAACACCTGGGGGATATTACAGGACCAGGAGCCCGGGTCTGCAGCAGCATGGTGTTGATTAACACCTGGGGGATATTACAGGACCAGGAGCCCGGGTCTACAGCAACATGGTGGTGATTAACACCTGGGGGATATTACAGGACCAGGAGCCCGGGTCTACAGCACCATGGTGGTGATTAACACCTGGGGGATATTATAGGACCAGGAGCCCGGGTCTACAGCTCCATGGTGGTGATTAACACCTGGGGGATATTACAGGACCAGGAGCCCGGGTCTACAGCAGCATGGTGTTGATTAACACCTGGGGGATATTACAGGACCAGGAGCCCGGGTCTACAGCAACATGGTGGTGATTAACACCTGGGGGATATTACAGGACCAGGAGCCCGGGTCTACAGCACCATGGTGGTGATTAACACCTGGGGGATATAACAGGACCATGAGCCCGGGTCTACAGCAACATGGTGGTGATTAACACCTGGGGGATATTACAGGACCAGGAGCCCGGGTCTACAGCAACATGGTGGTGATTAACACCTGGGGGATATTACAGGACCAGGAGCCCGGGTCTACAGCACCATGGTGGTGATTAACACCTGGGTGATATTACAGGACCAGGAGCCCGGGTCTACAGCACCATGGTGGTGATTAACACCTGGGGGATATTACAGGACCAGGAGCCCGGGTCTACAGCTCCATGGTGGTGATTAACACCTGGGGGATATTACAGGACCAGGAGCCTGGGTTTAGGCACCATGGTGTTGATTAACACCTGGGGGATATTACAGGACCAGGAGCCCGGGTCTACAGCTCCATGGTGGTGATTAACACCTGGGGGATATTACAGGACCAGGAGCCCGGGTCTACAGCAGCATGGTGGTGATTAACACCTGGGGGATATTACAGGACCAGGAGCCCGGGTCTACAGCTCCATGGTGGTGATTAACACCTGGGGGATATTACAGGACCAGGAGCCCGGGTCTACAGCTCCATGGTGGTGATTAACACCTGGGGGATATTACAGGACCAGGAGCCTGGGTCTACAGCAACATGGTGGTGATTAACACCTGGGGGATATTACAGGACCAGGAGCCCGGGTCTACAGCTCCATGGTGGTGATTAACACCTGGGGGATATTACAGGACCAGGAGCCCGGGTCTACAGCAGCATGGTGGTGATTAACACCTGGGGGATATTACAGGACCAGGAGCCCGGGTTTAGGCACCATGGTGGTGATTAACACCTGGGGGATATTACAGGACCAGGAGCCCGGGTCTACAGCACCATGGTGGTGATTAACACATGGGGGCTATTACAGGACCAGGAGCCTGGGTTTAGGCACCATGGTGGTGATTAACACCTGGGGGATATTACAGGACCAGGAGCCTGGGTTTAGGCACCATGGTGGTAATTAACACCTGGGGGATATTACAGGACCAGGAGCCCGGGTTTAGGCACCATGGTGGTGATTAACACCTGGGGGATATTACAGGACCAGGAGCCTGGGTTTAGGCACCATGGTGGTGATTAACACCTGGGGGATATTACAGGACCAGGAACCCGGGTTTAGGCACCATGGTGGTGATTAACACCTGGGGGATATTACAGGACCAGGAGCCTGGGTCTACAGCACCATGGTGGTGATTAACACCTGGGGGATATTACAGGACCAGGAGCCTGGATTTACAGCACCATGGTGGTGATTAACACCTGGGGGATATTACAGGACCAGGACCCGGGTTTAGGCACCATGGTGGTGATTAACACCTGGGGGATATTACAGGACCAGGAACCCGGGTTTAGGCACCATGGTGGTGATTAACACCTTGGGGATATTACAGGACCAGGAGCCTGGGTTTAGGCACCATGGTGGTGATCAACACCTGGGGGATATTACAGGACCAGGAACCCGGGTTTAGGCACCATGGTGGTGATTAACACCTGGGGGATATTACAGGACCAGGAGCCTGGGTCTACAGCTCCATGGTGGTGATTAACACCTGGGGGATATTACAGGACCAGGAGCCTGGGTTTAGGCACCATGGTGGTGATTAACACCTGGGGGATATTACAGGACCAGGATCCTGGGTTTAGGCACCATGGTGGTGATTAACACCTGGGGGATATTACAGGACCAGGAGCCTGGGTTTAGGCACCATGGTGGTGATTAACACCTGGGGGATAATACAGGACCAGGAGCCTGGGTTTAGGCACCATGGTGGTGATTACCACCTGGTGGATATTACAGGACCAGGAGCCTGGGTCTACAGCAACATGGTGGTGATTAACACCTGGGGGATATTACAGGACCAGGACCCGGGTTTAGGCACCATGGTGGTGATTAACACCTGGGGGATATTACAGGACCAGGAACCCGGGTTTAGGCACCATGGTGGTGATTAACACCTGGGGGATATTACAGGACCAGGAGCCTGGGTCTACAGCTCCATGGTGGTGATTAACACCTGGGGGATATTACAGGACCAGGAGCCTGGGTTTAGGCACCATGGTGGTGATTAACACCTGGGGATATTACAGGACCAGGAGCCTGGGTTTAGGCACCATGGTGGTGATTAACACCTGGGGGATATTACAGGACCAGGAGCCTGGGTTTAGGCACCATGGTGGTGATTAACACCTGGGGGATAATACAGGACCAGGAGCCTGGGTTTAGGCACCATGGTGGTGATTAACACCTGGTGGATATTACAGGACCAGGAGCCTGGGTCTACAGCAACATGGTGGTGATTAACACCTGGGGGATATTACAGGACCAGGAGCCCGGGTCTACAGCACCATGGTGGTGATTAACACCTGGGGGATATTAAAGGACCAGGAGCCCGGGTCTACAGCACCATGGTGGTGATTAACACCTGGGGGATATTACAGGACCAGGAGCCCGGGTTTAGGCAACATGGTGGTGATTAACACCTGGGGGATATTACAGGACCAGGAGCCTGGGTTTAGGCACCATGGTGGTGATTAACACCTGGGGGATATTACAGGACCAGGAGCCTGGGTTTAGGCACCATGGTGGTGATTAACACCTGGGGGATATTACAGGACCAGGAGCCCGGGTTTAGGCATCATGGTGGTGATTAACACCTGGGGGATATTACAGGACCAGGAGCCTGGGTTTAGGCACCATGGTGGTGATTAACACCTGGGGGATATTACAGGACCAGGAGCCTGGGTCTACAGCACCATGGTGGTGATTAACACCTGGGGGATATTACAGGACCAGGAGCCTGGGTTTAGGCACCATGGTGGTGATTAACACCTGGGGGATATTACAGGACCAGGAGCCTGGGTTTAGGCACCATGGTGGTGATTAACACCTGGGGGATATTACAGGACCAGGAGCCTGGGTCTATAGCACCATGGTGGTGATTAACACCTGGGGGATATTACAGGACCAGGAGCCCGGGTTTAGGCACCATGGTGGTGATTAACACCTGGGGGATATTACAGGACCAGGAGCCCGGGTCTACAGCACCATGGTGGTGATTAACACCTGGGGGATATTACAGGACCAGGAGCCTGTGTTTAGGCACCATGGTGGTGATTAACACCTGGGGGATATTACAGGACCAGGAGCCTGGGTCTACAGCACCATGGTGGTGATTAACACCTGGGGGATATTACAGGACCAGGAGCCCGGGTTTAGGCACCATGGTGGTGATTAACACCTGGGGGATATTACAGGACCAGGAACCCGGGTTTAGGCACCATGGTGGTGATTAACACCTTGGGGATATTACAGGACCAGGAGCCTGGGTTTAGGCACCATGGTGGTGATCAACACCTGGGGGATATTACAGGACCAGGAACCCGGGTTTAGGCACCATGGTGGTGATTAACACCTGGGGGATATTACAGGACCAGGAGCCTGGGTCTACAGCTCCATGGTGGTGATTAACACCTGGGGGATATTACAGGACCAGGAGCCTGGGTTTAGGCACCATGGTGGTGATTAACACCTGGGGGATATTACAGGACCAGGAGCCCGGGTTTAGGCACCATGGTGGTGATTAACACCTGGGGGATATTACAGGACCAGGAACCCGGGTTTAGGCACCATGGTGGTGATTAACACCTTGGGGATATTACAGGACCAGGAGCCTGGGTTTAGGCACCATGGTGGTGATCAACACCTGGGGGATATTACAGGACCAGGAGCCTGGGTTTAGGCACCATGGTGGTGATCAACACCTGGGGGATATTACAGGACCAGGACCCGGGTTTAGGCACCATGGTGGTGATTAACACCTGGGGGATATTACAGGACCAGGAACCCGGGTTTAGGCACCATGGTGGTGATTAACACCTTGGGGATATTACAGGACCAGGAGCCCGGGTTTAGGCAACATGGTGGTGATTAACACCTGGGGGATATTACAGGACCAGGAGCCTGGGTTTAGGCACCATGGTGGTGATTAACACCTGGGGGATATTACAGGACCAGGAGCCTGGGTTTAGGCACCATGGTGGTGATTAACACCTGGGGGATATTACAGGACCAGGAGCCCGGGTTTAGGCACCATGGTGGTGATTAACACCTGGGGGATATTACAGGACCAGGAGCCTGGGTTTAGGCAACATGGTGGTGATTAACACCTGGGGGATATTACAGGACCAGGAGCCTGGGTTTAGGCACCATGGTGGTGATTAACACCTGGGGGATATTACAGGACCAGGAGCCCGGGTTTAGGCACCATGGTGGTGATTAACACCTGGGGGATATTACAGGACCAGGAACCCGGGTTTAGGCACCATGGTGGTGATTAACACCTTGGGGATATTACAGGACCAGGAGCCTGGTTTTAGGCACCATGGTGGTGATTAACACCTGGGGAATATTACAGGACCAGGAGCCTGGGTCTACAGCACCATGGTGGTGATTAACACCTGGGGGATATTACAGGACCAGGAGCATGGGTTTAGGCACCATGGTGGTGATTAACACCTGGGGGATATTACAGGACCAGGAACCCGGGTTTAGGCACCATGGTGGTGATTAACACCTTGGGGATATTACAGGACCAGGAGCCTGGGTTTAGGCACCATGGTGGTGATCAACACCTGGGGGATATTACAGGACCAGGACCCGGGTTTAGGCACCATGGTGGTGATTAACACCTGGGGGATATTACAGGACCAGGAGCCTGGGTCTACAGCACCATGGTGGTGATTAACACCTGGGGGATATTACAGGACCAGGAGCCCGGGTCTGCAGCATTATGGTGTTGATTAACACCTGGGGGATATTACAGGACCAGGAGCCCGGGTCTACAGCAACATGGTGGTGATTAACACCTGGGGGATATTACAGGACCAGGAGCCCGGGTCTACAGCACCATGGTGGTGATTAACACCTGGGGGATATTACAGGACCAGGAGCCCTGGTCTACAGCAGCATGGTGTTGATTAACACCTGGGGGATATTACAGGACCAGGAGCCCGGGTCTACAGCACCATGGTGGTGATTAACACCTGGGGGATATTACAGGACCAGGAGCCCGGGTCTGCAGCATTATGGTGTTGATTAACACCTGGGGGATATTACAGGACCAGGAGCCCGGGTCTACAGCAACATGGTGGTGATTAACACCTGGGGGATATTACAGGACCAGGAGCCCGGGTCTACAGCACCATGGTGGTGATTAACACCTGGGGGATATTACAGGACCAGGAGCCCGGGTCTACAGCAGCATGGTGTTGATTAACACCTGGGGGATATTACAGGACCAGGAGCCCGGGTCTACAGCAACATGGTGGTGATTAACACCTGGGGGATTTTACAGGACCAGGAGCCCGGGTCTACAGCACCATGGTGGTGATTAACACCTGGGGGATATTACAGGACCAGGAGCCCGGGTCTACAGCACCATGGTGGTGATTAACACCTGGGGGATATTACAGGACCAGGAGCCCTGGTCTACAGCAGCATGGTGTTGATTAACACCTGGGGGATATTACAGGACCAGGAGCCCGGGTCTACAGCACCATGGTGGTGATTAACACCTGGGGGATATTACAGGACCAGGAGCCCGGGTCTGCAGCATTATGGTGTTGATTAACACCTGGGGGATATTACAGGACCAGGAGCCCGGGTCTACAGCAACATGGTGGTGATTAACACCTGGGGGATATTACAGGACCAGGAGCCCGGGTCTACAGCACCATGGTGGTGATTAACACCTGGGGGATATTACAGGACCAGGAGCCCGGGTCTACAGCAGCATGGTGTTGATTAACACCTGGGGGATATTACAGGACCAGGAGCCCGGGTCTACAGCACCATGGTGGTGATTAACACCTGGGGGATATTACAGGACCAGGAGCCCGGGTCTGCAGCATTATGGTGTTGATTAACACCTGGGGGATATTGCAGGACCAGGAGCCCGGGTCTACAGCAACATGGTGGTGATTAACACCTGGGGGATATTACAGGACCAGGAGCCCGGGTCTACAGCACCATGGTGGTGATTAACACCTGGGGGATATTACAGGACCAGGAGCCCGGGTCTACAGCAATATGGTGTTGATTAACACCTGGGGGATATTACAGGACCAGGAGCCCGGGTCTACAGCAACATGGTGGTGATTAACACCTGGGGGATATTACAGGACCAGGAGCCCGGGTCTACAGCACCATGGTGGTGATTAACACCTGGGGGATATTACAGGACCAGGAGCCCGGGTCTACAGCAACATGGTGGTGATTAACACCTGGGGGATATTACAGGACCAGGAGCCCGGGTCTACAGCACCATGGTGGTGATTAACACCTGGGGGATATTACAGGACCAGGAGCCCGGGTCTACAGCACCATGGTGGTGATTAACACCTGGGGGATATTACAGGACCAGGAGCCCGGGTCTACAGCTCCATGGTGGTGATTAACACCTGGGGGATATTACAGGACCAGGAGCCTGGGTTTAGGCACCATGGTGTTGATTAACACCTGGGGGATATTACAGGACCAGGAGCCCGGGTCTACAGCTCCATGGTGGTGATTAACACCTGGGGGATATTACAGGACCAGGAGCCCGGGTCTGCAGCAGCATGGTGTTGATTAACACCTGGGGGATATTACAGGACCAGGAGCCCGGGTCTACAGCAACATGGTGGTGATTAACACCTGGGGGATATTACAGGACCAGGAGCCCGGGTCTACAGCACCATGGTGGTGATTAACACCTGGGGGATATTATAGGACCAGGAGCCCGGGTCTACAGCTCCATGGTCGTGATTAACACCTGGGGGATATTACAGGACCAGGAGCCCGGGTCTACAGCAGCATGGTGTTGATTAACACCTGGGGGATATTACAGGACCAGGAGCCCGGGTCTACAGCAACATGGTGGTGATTAACACCTGGGGGATATTACAGGACCAGGAGCCCGGGTCTACAGCACCATGGTGGTGATTAACACCTGGGGGATATAACAGGACCATGAGCCCGGGTCTACAGCAACATGGTGGTGATTAACACCTGGGGGATATTACAGGACCAGGAGCCCGGGTCTACAGCAACATGGTGGTGATTAACACCTGGGGGATATTACAGGACCAGGAGCCCGGGTCTACAGCACCATGGTGGTGATTAACACCTGGGTGATATTACAGGACCAGGAGCCCGGGTCTACAGCACCATGGTGGTGATTAACACCTGGGGGATATTACAGGACCAGGAGCCCGGGTCTACAGCTCCATGGTGGTGATTAACACCTGGGGGATATTACAGGACCAGGAGCCTGGGTTTAGGCACCATGGTGTTGATTAACACCTGGGGGATATTACAGGACCAGGAGCCCGGGTCTACAGCTCCATGGTGGTGATTAACACCTGGGGGATATTACAGGACCAGGAGCCCGGGTCTACAGCAGCATGGTGGTGATTAACACCTGGGGGATATTACAGGACCAGGAGCCCGGGTCTACAGCTCCATGGTGGTGATTAACACCTGGGGGATATTACAGGACCAGGAGCCCGGGTCTACAGCTCCATGGTGGTGATTAACACCTGGGGGATATTACAGGACCAGGAGCCTGGGTCTACAGCAACATGGTGGTGATTAACACCTGGGGGATATTACAGGACCAGGAGCCCGGGTCTACAGCTCCATGGTGGTGATTAACACCTGGGGGATATTACAGGACCAGGAGCCCGGGTCTACAGCAGCATGGTGGTGATTAACACCTGGGGGATATTACAGGACCAGGAGCCTGGGTCTACAGCACCATGGTGGTGATTAACACCTGGGGGATATTACAGGACCAGGAGCCCGGGTTTAGGCACCATGGTGGTGATTAACACCTGGGGGATATTACAGGACCAGGAGCCCGGGTCTACAGCACCATGGTGGTGATTAACACATGGGGGCTATTACAGGACCAGGAGCCTGGGTTTAGGCACCATGGTGGTGATTAACACCTGGGGGATATTACAGGACCAGGAGCCTGGGTTTAGGCACCATGGTGGTAATTAACACCTGGGGGATATTACAGGACCAGGAGCCCGGGTTTAGGCACCATGGTGGTGATTAACACCTGGGGGATATTACAGGACCAGGAGCCTGGGTTTAGGCACCATGGTGGTGATTAACACCTGGGGGATATTACAGGACCAGGAACCCGGGTTTAGGCACCATGGTGGTGATTAACACCTGGGGGATATTACAGGACCAGGAGCCTGGGTTTACAGCACCATGGTGGTGATTAACACCTGGGGGATATTACAGGACCAGGAGCCTGGATTTACAGCACCATGGTGGTGATTAACACCTGGGGGATATTACAGGACCAGGACCCGGGTTTAGGCACCATGGTGGTGATTAACACCTGGGGGATATTACAGGACCAGGAACCCGGGTTTAGGCACCATGGTGGTGATTAACACCTTGGGGATATTACAGGACCAGGAGCCTGGGTTTAGGCACCATGGTGGTGATCAACACCTGGGGGATATTACAGGACCAGGAACCCGGGTTTAGGCACCATGGTGGTGATTAACACCTGGGGGATATTACAGGACCAGGAGCCTGGGTCTACAGCTCCATGGTGGTGATTAACACCTGGGGGATATTACAGGACCAGGAGCCTGGGTTTAGGCACCATGGTGGTGATTAACACCTGGGGGATATTACAGGACCAGGATCCTGGGTTTAGGCACCATGGTGGTGATTAACACCTGGGGGATATTACAGGACCAGGAGCCTGGGTTTAGGCACCATGGTGGTGATTAACACCTGGGGGATAATACAGGACCAGGAGCCTGGGTTTAGGCACCATGGTGGTGATTACCACCTGGTGGATATTACAGGACCAGGAGCCTGGGTCTACAGCAACATGGTGGTGATTAACACCTGGGGGATATTACAGGACCAGGAGCCCGGGTCTACAGCACCATGGTGGTGATTAACACCTGGGGGATATTAAAGGACCAGGAGCCCGGGTCTACAGCACCATGGTGGTGATTAACACCTGGGGGATATTACAGGACCAGGAGCCCGGGTTTAGGCAACATGGTGGTGATTAACACCTGGGGGATATTACAGGACCAGGAGCCTGGGTTTAGGCACCATGGTGGTGATTAACACCTGGGGGATATTACAGGACCAGGAGCCTGGGTTTAGGCACCATGGTGGTGATTAACACCTGGGGGATATTACAGGACCAGGAGCCCGGGTTTAGGCACCATGGTGGTGATTAACACCTGGGGGATATTACAGGACCAGGAGCCTGGGTTTAGGCACCATGGTGGTGATTAACACCTGGGGGATATTACAGGACCAGGAGCCTGGGTCTACAGCACCATGGTGGTGATTAACACCTGGGGGATATTACAGGACCAGGAGCCTGGGTTTAGGCACCATGGTGGTGATTAACACCTGGGGGATATTACAGGACCAGGAGCCTGGGTTTAGGCACCATGGTGGTGATTAACACCTGGGGGATATTACAGGACCAGGAGCCTGGGTCTACAGCACCATGGTGGTGATTAACACCTGGGGGATATTACAGGACCAGGAGCCCGGGTTTAGGCACCATGGTGGTGATTAACACCTGGGGGATATTACAGGACCAGGAGCCCAGGTCTACAGCACCATGGTGGTGATTAACACCTGGGGGATATTACAGGACCAGGAGCCTGGGTTTAGGCACCATGGTGGTGATTAACACCTGGGGGATATTACAGGACCAGGAGCCTGGGTTTAGGCACCATGGTGGTAATTAACACCTGGGGGATATTACAGGACCAGGAGCCCGGGTTTAGGCACCATGGTGGTGATTAACACCTGGGGGATATTACAGGACCAGGAGCCTGGGTTTAGGCACCATGGTGGTGATTAACACCTGGGGGATATTACAGGACCAGGAACCCGGGTTTAGGCACCATGGTGGTGATTAACACCTGGGGGATATTACAGGACCAGGAGCCTGGGTCTACAGCACCATGGTGGTGTTTAACACCTGGGGGATATTACAGGACCAGGAGCCCGGGTCTACAGCACCATGGTGGTGATTAACACCTGGGGGATATTACAGGACCAGGAGCCCGGGTCTACAGCTCCATGGTGGTGATTAACACCTGGGGGATATTACAGGACCAGGAGCCTGGGTTTACAGCACCATGGTGGTGATTAACACCTGGGGGATATTACAGGACCAGGAGCCCGGGTTTAGGCACCATGGTGGTGATTAACACCTGGGGGATATTACAGGACCAGGAACCCGGGTTTAGGCACCATGGTGGTGATTAACACCTTGGGGATATTACAGGACCAGGAGCCTGGGTTTAGGCACCATGGTGGTGATCAACACCTGGGGGATATTACAGGACCAGGAACCCGGGTTTAGGCACCATGGTGGTGATTAACACCTGGGGGATATTACAGGACCAGGAGCCTGGGTCTACAGCTCCATGGTGGTGATTAACACCTGGGGGATATTACAGGACCAGGAGTCTGGGTTTAGGCACCATGGTGGTGATTAACACCTGGGGGATATTACAGGACCAGGAGCCTTTTTTAGGCACCATGGTGGTGATTAACACCTGGGGGATATTACAGGACCAGGAGCCTGGGTTTAGGCACCATGGTGGTGATTAACACCTGGGGGATATTACAGGACCAGGAGCCCGGGTTTAGGCACCATGGTGGTGATTAACACCTGGGGGATATTACAGGACCAGGAACCCGGGTTTAGGCACCATGGTGGTGATTAACACCTGGGGGATATTACAGGACCAGGAGCCTGGGTCTACAGCTCCATGGTGGTGATTAACACCTGGGGGATATTACAGGACCAGGAGCCTGGGTTTAGGCACCATGGTGGTGATTAACACCTGGGGGATATTACAGGACCAGGAGCCTGGGTTTAGGCACCATGGTGGTGATTAACACCTGGGGGATATTACAGGACCAGGAGCCTGGGTCTACAGCACCATGGTGGTGATTAACACCTGGGGGATATTACAGGACCAGGAGCCCGGGTCTGCAGCATTATGGTGTTGATTAACACCTGGGGGATATTACAGGACCAGGAGCCCGGGTCTACAGCAACATGGTGGTGATTAACACCTGGGGGATATTACAGGACCAGGAGCCCGGGTCTACAGCACCATGGTGGTGATTAACACCTGGGGGATATTACAGGACCAGGAGCCCGGGTCTACAGCAGCATGGTGTTGATTAACACCTGGGGGATATTACAGGACCAGGAGCCCGGGTCTACAGCAACATGGTGGTGATTAACACCTGGGGGATATTACAGGACCAGGAGCCCGGGTCTACAGCACCATGGTGGTGATTAACACCTGGGGGATATTACAGGACCAGGAGCCCGGGTCTACAGCAACATGGTGGTGATTAACACCTGGGGGATATTACAGGACCAGGAGCCCGGGTCTACAGCACCATGGTGGTGATTAACACCTGGGGGATATTACAGGACCAGGAGCCCGGGTCTACAGCACCATGGTGGTGATTAATACCTGGGGGATATTACAGGACCAGGAGCCCGGGTCTACAGCTCCATGGTGGTGATTAACACCTGGGGGATATTACAGGACCAGGAGCCTGGGTTTAGGCACCATGGTGTTGATTAACACCTGGGGGATATTACAGGACCAGGAGCCCGGGTCTACAGCTCCATGGTGGTGATTAACACCTGGGGGATATTACAGGACCAGGAGCCCGGGTCTACAGCAGCATGGTGGTGATTAACACCTGGGGGATATTACAGGACCAGGAGCCCGGGTCTGCAGCAGCATGGTGTTGATTAACACCTGGGGGATATTACAGGACCAGGAGCCCGGGTCTACAGCAACATGGTGGTGATTAACACCTGGGGGATATTACAGGACCAGGAGCCCGGGTCTACAGCACCATGGTGGTGATTAACACCTGGGGGATATTATAGGACCAGGAGCCCGGGTCTACAGCTCCATGGTGGTGATTAACACCTGGGGGATATTACAGGACCAGGAGCCCGGGTCTACAGCAGCATGGTGTTGATTAACACCTGGGGGATATTACAGGACCAGGAGCCCGGGTCTACAGCAACATGGTGGTGATTAACACCTGGGGGATATTACAGGACCAGGAGCCCGGGTCTACAGCACCATGGTGGTGATTAACACCTGGGGGATATAACAGGACCATGAGCCCGGGTCTACAGCAACATGGTGGTGATTAACACCTGGGGGATATTACAGGACCAGGAGCCCGGGTCTACAGCAACATGGTGGTGATTAACACCTGGGGGATATTACAGGACCAGGAGCCCGGGTCTACAGCACCATGGTGGTGATTAACACCTGGGTGATATTACAGGACCAGGAGCCCGGGTCTACAGCACCATGGTGGTGATTAACACCTGGGGGATATTACAGGACCAGGAGCCCGGGTCTACAGCTCCATGGTGGTGATTAACACCTGGGGGATATTACAGGACCAGGAGCCTGGGTTTAGGCACCATGGTGTTGATTAACACCTGGGGGATATTACAGGACCAGGAGCCCGGGTCTACAGCTCCATGGTGGTGATTAACACCTGGGGGATATTACAGGACCAGGAGCCCGGGTTTACAGCAGCATGTTGGTGATTAACACCTGGGGGATATTACAGGACCAGGAGCCCGGGTCTACAGCACCATGGTGGTGATTAACACCAGGGGGATATTACAGGACCAGGAGCCTGGGTTTAGGCACCATGTTGGTGATTAACACCTGGGGGATATTACAGGACCAGGAGCCTGGGTTTAGGCACCATGGTGGTGATTAACATCTGGGGGATATTACAGGACCAGGAGCCTGGGTTTAGGCACCATGTTGGTGATTAACACCTGGGGGATATTACAGGACCAGGAGCCTGGGTTTAGGCACCATGGTGGTGATTAACACCTGGGGGATATTACAGGACCAGGAGCCCGGGTCTACAGCACCATGGTGGTGATTAATACCTGGGGGATATTACAGGACCAGGAGCCCGGGTCTACAGCTCCATGGTGGTGATTAACACCTGGGGGATATTACAGGACCAGGAGCCTGGGTTTAGGCACCATGGTGTTGATTAACACCTGGGGGATATTACAGGACCAGGAGCCCGGGTCTACAGCTCCATGGTGGTGATTAACACCTGGGTGATATTACAGGACCAGGAGCCCGGGTCTACAGCACCATGGTGGTGATTAACACCTGGGGGATATTACAGGACCAGGAGCCCGGGTCTACAGCTCCATGGTGGTGATTAACACCTGGGGGATATTACAGGACCAGGAGCCTGGGTTTAGGCACCATGGTGTTGATTAACACCTGGGGGATATTACAGGACCAGGAGCCCGGGTCTACAGCTCCATGGTGGTGATTAACACCTGGGGGATATTACAGGACCAGGAGCCCGGGTCTACAGCAGCATGTTGGTGATTAACACCTGGGGGATATTACAGGACCAGGAGCCCGGGTCTACAGCACCATGGTGGTGATTAACACCTGGGGGATATTACAGGACCAGGAGCCCGGGTCTGCAGCAGCATGGTGTTGATTAACACCTGGGGGATATTACAGGACCAGGAGCCCGGGTCTACAGCTCCATGGTGGTGATTAACACCTGGGTGATATTACAGGACCAGGAGCCCGGGTCTACAGCACCATGGTGGTGATTAACACCTGGGGGATATTACAGGACCAGGAGCCCGGGTCTACAGCTCCATGGTGGTGATTAACACCTGGGGGATATTACAGGACCAGGAGCCTGGGTTTAGGCACCATGGTGTTGATTAACACCTGGGGGATATTACAGGACCAGGAGCCCGGGTCTACAGCTCCATGGTGGTGATTAACACCTGGGGGATATTACAGGACCAGGAGCCCGGGTCTACAGCACCATGGTGGTGATTAACACCTGGGGGATATTATAGGACCAGGAGCCCGGGTCTACAGCTCCATGGTGGTGATTAACACCTGGGGGATATTACAGGACCAGGAGCCCGGGTCTACAGCAGCATGGTGTTGATTAACACCTGGGGGATATTACAGGACCAGGAGCCCGGGTCTACAGCAACATGGTGGTGATTAACACCTGGGGGATATTACAGGACCAGGAGCCCGGGTCTACAGCACCATGGTGGTGATTAACACCTGGGGGATATAACAGGACCATGAGCCCGGGTCTACAGCAACATGGTGGTGATTAACACCTGGGGGATATTACAGGACCAGGAGCCCGGGTCTACAGCAACATGGTGGTGATTAACACCTGGGGGATATTACAGGACCAGGAGCCCGGTTCTACAGCACCATGGTGGTGATTAACACCTGGGTGATATTACAGGACCAGGAGCCCGGGTCTACAGCACCATGGTGGTGATTAACACCTGGGGGATATTACAGGACCAGGAGCCCGGGTCTACAGCTCCATGGTGGTGATTAACACCTGGGGGATATTACAGGACCAGGAGCCTGGGTTTAGGCACCATGGTGTTGATTAACACCTGGGGGATATTACAGGACCAGGAGCCCGGGTCTACAGCTCCATGGTGGTGATTAACACCTGGGGGATATTACAGGACCAGGAGCCCGGGTCTACAGCAGCATGTTGGTGATTAACACCTGGGGGATATTACAGGACCAGGAGCCCGGGTCTACAGCACCATGGTGGTGATTAACACCTGGGGGATATTACAGGACCAGGAGCCCGGGTTTAGGCAACATGGTGGTGATTAACACCTGGGGGATATTACAGGACCAGGAGCCTGGGTTTAGGCACCATGGTGGTGATTAACACCTGGGGGATATTACAGGAGCAGGAGCCTGGGTTTAGGCACCATGGTGGTGATTAACACCTGGGGGATATTACAGGACCAGGAGCCCGGGTTTAGGCACCATGGTGGTGATTAACACCTGGGGGATATTACAGGACCAGGAGCCTGGGTTTAGGCACCATGGTGGTGATTAACACCTGGGGGATATTACAGGACCAGGAGCCTGGGTCTACAGCACCATGGTGGTGATTAACACCTGGGGGATATTACAGGACCAGGAGCCTGGGTTTAGGCACCATGGTGGTGATTAACACCTGGGGGATATTACAGGACCAGGAGCCTGGGTTTAGGCACCATGGTGGTGATTAACACCTGGGGGATATTACAGGACCAGGAGCCCGGGTTTAGGCACCATGGTGGTGATTAACACCTGGGGGATATTACAGGACCAGGAACCCGGGTTTAGGCACCATGGTGGTGATTAACACCTTGGGGATATTACAGGACCAGGAGCCCGGGTCTACAGCAGCATGTTGGTGATTAACACCTGGGGGATATAACAGGACCAGGAGCCCGGGTCTACAGCACCATGGTGGTGATTAACACCTGGGGGATATTACAGGACCAGGAGCCCGGGTCTACAGCAGCATGTTGGTGATTAACACCTGGGGGATATAACAGGACCAGGAGCCCGGGTCTACAGCACCATGGTGGTGATTAACACCTGGGGGATATTACAGGACCAGGAGCCCGGGTTTAGGCAACATGGTGGTGATTAACACCTGGGGGATATTACAGGACCAGGAGCCTGGGTTTAGGCACCATGGTGGTGATTAACACCTGGGGGATATTACAGGAGCAGGAGCCTGGGTTTAGGCACCATGGTGGTGATTAACACCTGGGGGATATTACAGGACCAGGAGCCCGGGTTTAGGCACCATGGTGGTGATTAACACCTGGGGGATATTACAGGACCAGGAGCCTGGGTTTAGGCACCATGGTGGTGATTAACACCTGGGGGATATTACAGGACCAGGAGCCTGGGTCTACAGCACCATGGTGGTGATTAACACCTGGGGGATATTACAGGACCAGGAGCCTGGGTTTAGGCACCATGGTGGTGATTAACACCTGGGGGATATTACAGGACCAGGAGCCTGGGTTTAGGCACCATGGTGGTGATTAACACCTGGGGGATATTACAGGACCAGGAGCCCGGGTTTAGGCACCATGGTGGTGATTAACACCTGGGGGATATTACAGGACCAGGAACCCGGGTTTAGGCACCATGGTGGTGATTAACACCTTGGGGATATTACAGGACCAGGAGCCTGGGTTTAGGCACCATGGTGGTGATCAACACCTGGGGGATATTACAGGACCAGGAACCCGGGTTTAGGCACCATGGTGGTGATTAACACCTGGGGGATATTACAGGACCAGGAGCCTGGGTCTACAGCTCCATGGTGGTGATTAACACCTGGGGGATATTACAGGACCAGGAGCCTGGGTTTAGGCACCATGGTGGTGATTAACACCTGGGGGATATTACAGGACCAGGAGCCTGGGTTTAGGCACCATGGTGGTGATTAACACCTGGGGGATATTACAGGACCAGGAGCCTGGGTTTAGGCACCATGGTGGATATTAACACCTGGGGGATATTACAGGACCAGGAGCCTGGGTCTACAGCACCATGGTGGTGATTAACACCTGGGGGATATTACAGGACCAGGAGCCCGGGTCTGCAGCATTATGGTGTTGATTAACACCTGGGGGATATTACAGGACCAGGAGCCCGGGTCTACAGCAACATGGTGGTGATTAACACCTGGGGGATATTACAGGACCAGGAGCCCGGGTCTACAGCACCATGGTGGTGATTAACACCTGGGGGATATTACAGGACCAGGAGCCCGGGTCTACAGCAGCATGGTGTTGATTAACACCTGGGGGATATTACAGGACCAGGAGCCCGGGTCTACAGCAACATGGTGGTGATTAACACCTGGGGGATATTACAGGACCAGGAGCCCGGGTCTACAGCACCATGGTGGTGATTAACACCTGGGGGATATTACAGGACCAGGAGCCCGGGTCTACAACAACATGGTGGTGATTAACACCTGGGGGATATTACAGGACCAGGAGCCCGGATCTACAGCACCATGGTGGTGATTAACACCTGGGGGATATTACAGGACCAGGAGCCCGGGTCTACAGCACCATGGTGGTGATTAACACCTGGGGGATATTACAGGACCAGGAGCCCGGGTCTACAGCTCCATGGTGGTGATTAACACCTGGGGGATATTACAGGACCAGGAGCCTGGGTTTAGGCACCATGGTGTTGATTAACACCTGGGGGATATTACAGGACCAGGAGCCCGGGTCTACAGCTCCATGGTGGTGATTAACACCTGGGGGATATTACAGGACCAGGAGCCCGGGTCTACAGCAGCATGGTGGTGATTAACACCTGGGGGATTTTACAGGACCAGGAGCCCGGGTCTGCAGCAGCATGGTGTTGATTAACACCTGGGGGATATTACAGGACCAGGAGCCCGGGTCTACAGCAACTTGGTGGTGATTAACACCTGGGGGATATTACAGGACCAGGAGCCCGGGTCTACAGCACCATGGTGGTGATTAACACCTGGGGGATATTATAGGACCAGGAGCCCGGGTCTACAGCTCCATGGTGGTGATTAACACCTGGGGGATATTACAGGACCAGGAGCCCGGGTCTACAGCACCATGGTGGTGATTAACACCTGGGGGATATTACAGGACCAGGAGCCCGGGTCTACAGCAACATGGTGGTGATTAACACCTGGGGGATATTACAGGACCAGGAGCCCGGGTCTACAGCACCATGGTGGTGATTAACACCTGGGGGATATTACAGGACCAGGAGCCCGGGTCTACAGCACCATGGTGGTGATTAATACCTGGGGGATATTACAGGACCAGGAGCCCGGGTCTACAGCTCCATGGTGGTGATTAACACCTGGGGGATATTACAGGACCAGGAGCCTGGGTTTAGGCACCATGGTGTTGATTAACACCTGGGGGATATTACAGGACCAGGAGCCCGGGTCTACAGCTCCATGGTGGTGATTAACACCTGGGGGATATTACAGGACCAGGAGCCCGGGTCTACAGCAGCATGGTGGTGATTAACACCTGGGGGATATTACAGGACCAGGAGCCCGGGTCTGCAGCAGCATGGTGTTGATTAACACCTGGGGGATATTACAGGACCAGGAGCCCGGGTCTACAGCAACATGGTGGTGATTAACACCTGGGGGATATTACAGGACCAGGAGCCCGGGTCTACAGCACCATGGTGGTGATTAACACCTGGGGGATATTATAGGACCAGGAGCCCGGGTCTACAGCTCCATGGTGGTGATTAACACCTGGGGGATATTACAGGACCAGGAGCCCGGGTCTACAGCAGCATGGTGTTGATTAACACCTGGGGGATATTACAGGACCAGGAGCCCGGGTCTACAGCAACATGGTGGTGATTAACACCTGGGGGATATTACAGGACCAGGAGCCCGGGTCTACAGCACCATGGTGGTGATTAACACCTGGGGGATATAACAGGACCATGAGCCCGGGTCTACAGCAACATGGTGGTGATTAACACCTGGGGGATATTACAGGACCAGGAGCCCGGGTCTACAGCAACATGGTGGTGATTAACACCTGGGGGATATTACAGGACCAGGAGCCCGGGTCTACAGCACCATGGTGGTGATTAACACCTGGGTGATATTACAGGACCAGGAGCCCGGGTCTACAGCACCATGGTGGTGATTAACACCTGGGGGATATTACAGGACCAGGAGCCCGGGTCTACAGCTCCATGGTGGTGATTAACACCTGGGGGATATTACAGGACCAGGAGCCTGGGTTTAGGCACCATGGTGTTGATTAACACCTGGGGGATATTACAGGACCAGGAGCCCGGGTCTACAGCTCCATGGTGGTGATTAACACCTGGGGGATATTACAGGACCAGGAGCCCGGGTTTACAGCAGCATGTTGGTGATTAACACCTGGGGGATATTACAGGACCAGGAGCCCGGGTCTACAGCACCATGGTGGTGATTAACACCAGGGGGATATTACAGGACCAGGAGCCTGGGTTTAGGCACCATGTTGGTGATTAACACCTGGGGGATATTACAGGACCAGGAGCCTGGGTTTAGGCACCATGGTGGTGATTAACATCTGGGGGATATTACAGGACCAGGAGCCTGGGTTTAGGCACCATGTTGGTGATTAACACCTGGGGGATATTACAGGACCAGGAGCCTGGGTTTAGGCACCATGGTGGTGATTAACACCTGGGGGATATTACAGGACCAGGAGCCCGGGTCTACAGCACCATGGTGGTGATTAATACCTGGGGGATATTACAGGACCAGGAGCCCGGGTCTACAGCTCCATGGTGGTGATTAACACCTGGGGGATATTACAGGACCAGGAGCCTGGGTTTAGGCACCATGGTGTTGATTAACACCTGGGGGATATTACAGGACCAGGAGCCCGGGTCTACAGCTCCATGGTGGTGATTAACACCTGGGTGATATTACAGGACCAGGAGCCCGGGTCTACAGCACCATGGTGGTGATTAACACCTGGGGGATATTACAGGACCAGGAGCCCGGGTCTACAGCTCCATGGTGGTGATTAACACCTGGGGGATATTACAGGACCAGGAGCCTGGGTTTAGGCACCATGGTGTTGATTAACACCTGGGGGATATTACAGGACCAGGAGCCCGGGTCTACAGCTCCATGGTGGTGATTAACACCTGGGGGATATTACAGGACCAGGAGCCCGGGTCTACAGCAGCATGTTGGTGATTAACACCTGGGGGATATTACAGGACCAGGAGCCCGGGTCTACAGCACCATGGTGGTGATTAACACCTGGGGGATATTACAGGACCAGGAGCCCGGGTCTGCAGCAGCATGGTGTTGATTAACACCTGGGGGATATTACAGGACCAGGAGCCCGGGTCTACAGCTCCATGGTGGTGATTAACACCTGGGTGATATTACAGGACCAGGAGCCCGGGTCTACAGCACCATGGTGGTGATTAACACCTGGGGGATATTACAGGACCAGGAGCCCGGGTCTACAGCTCCATGGTGGTGATTAACACCTGGGGGATATTACAGGACCAGGAGCCTGGGTTTAGGCACCATGGTGTTGATTAACACCTGGGGGATATTACAGGACCAGGAGCCCGGGTCTACAGCTCCATGGTGGTGATTAACACCTGGGGGATATTACAGGACCAGGAGCCCGGGTCTACAGCACCATGGTGGTGATTAACACCTGGGGGATATTATAGGACCAGGAGCCCGGGTCTACAGCTCCATGGTGGTGATTAACACCTGGGGGATATTACAGGACCAGGAGCCCGGGTCTACAGCAGCATGGTGTTGATTAACACCTGGGGGATATTACAGGACCAGGAGCCCGGGTCTACAGCAACATGGTGGTGATTAACACCTGGGGGATATTACAGGACCAGGAGCCCGGGTCTACAGCACCATGGTGGTGATTAACACCTGGGGGATATAACAGGACCATGAGCCCGGGTCTACAGCAACATGGTGGTGATTAACACCTGGGGGATATTACAGGACCAGGAGCCCGGGTCTACAGCAACATGGTGGTGATTAACACCTGGGGGATATTACAGGACCAGGAGCCCGGTTCTACAGCACCATGGTGGTGATTAACACCTGGGTGATATTACAGGACCAGGAGCCCGGGTCTACAGCACCATGGTGGTGATTAACACCTGGGGGATATTACAGGACCAGGAGCCCGGGTCTACAGCTCCATGGTGGTGATTAACACCTGGGGGATATTACAGGACCAGGAGCCTGGGTTTAGGCACCATGGTGTTGATTAACACCTGGGGGATATTACAGGACCAGGAGCCCGGGTCTACAGCTCCATGGTGGTGATTAACACCTGGGGGATATTACAGGACCAGGAGCCCGGGTCTACAGCAGCATGTTGGTGATTAACACCTGGGGGATATTACAGGACCAGGAGCCCGGGTCTACAGCACCATGGTGGTGATTAACACCTGGGGGATATTACAGGACCAGGAGCCCGGGTTTAGGCAACATGGTGGTGATTAACACCTGGGGGATATTACAGGACCAGGAGCCTGGGTTTAGGCACCATGGTGGTGATTAACACCTGGGGGATATTACAGGAGCAGGAGCCTGGGTTTAGGCACCATGGTGGTGATTAACACCTGGGGGATATTACAGGACCAGGAGCCCGGGTTTAGGCACCATGGTGGTGATTAACACCTGGGGGATATTACAGGACCAGGAGCCTGGGTTTAGGCACCATGGTGGTGATTAACACCTGGGGGATATTACAGGACCAGGAGCCTGGGTCTACAGCACCATGGTGGTGATTAACACCTGGGGGATATTACAGGACCAGGAGCCTGGGTTTAGGCACCATGGTGGTGATTAACACCTGGGGGATATTACAGGACCAGGAGCCTGGGTTTAGGCACCATGGTGGTGATTAACACCTGGGGGATATTACAGGACCAGGAGCCCGGGTTTAGGCACCATGGTGGTGATTAACACCTGGGGGATATTACAGGACCAGGAACCCGGGTTTAGGCACCATGGTGGTGATTAACACCTTGGGGATATTACAGGACCAGGAGCCCGGGTCTACAGCAGCATGTTGGTGATTAACACCTGGGGGATATAACAGGACCAGGAGCCCGGGTCTACAGCACCATGGTGGTGATTAACACCTGGGGGATATTACAGGACCAGGAGCCCGGGTCTACAGCAGCATGTTGGTGATTAACACCTGGGGGATATAACAGGACCAGGAGCCCGGGTCTACAGCACCATGGTGGTGATTAACACCTGGGGGATATTACAGGACCAGGAGCCCGGGTTTAGGCAACATGGTGGTGATTAACACCTGGGGGATATTACAGGACCAGGAGCCTGGGTTTAGGCACCATGGTGGTGATTAACACCTGGGGGATATTACAGGAGCAGGAGCCTGGGTTTAGGCACCATGGTGGTGATTAACACCTGGGGGATATTACAGGACCAGGAGCCCGGGTTTAGGCACCATGGTGGTGATTAACACCTGGGGGATATTACAGGACCAGGAGCCTGGGTTTAGGCACCATGGTGGTGATTAACACCTGGGGGATATTACAGGACCAGGAGCCTGGGTCTACAGCACCATGGTGGTGATTAACACCTGGGGGATATTACAGGACCAGGAGCCTGGGTTTAGGCACCATGGTGGTGATTAACACCTGGGGGATATTACAGGACCAGGAGCCTGGGTTTAGGCACCATGGTGGTGATTAACACCTGGGGGATATTACAGGACCAGGAGCCCGGGTTTAGGCACCATGGTGGTGATTAACACCTGGGGGATATTACAGGACCAGGAACCCGGGTTTAGGCACCATGGTGGTGATTAACACCTTGGGGATATTACAGGACCAGGAGCCTGGGTTTAGGCACCATGGTGGTGATCAACACCTGGGGGATATTACAGGACCAGGAACCCGGGTTTAGGCACCATGGTGGTGATTAACACCTGGGGGATATTACAGGACCAGGAGCCTGGGTCTACAGCTCCATGGTGGTGATTAACACCTGGGGGATATTACAGGACCAGGAGCCTGGGTTTAGGCACCATGGTGGTGATTAACACCTGGGGGATATTACAGGACCAGGAGCCTGGGTTTAGGCACCATGGTGGTGATTAACACCTGGGGGATATTACAGGACCAGGAGCCTGGGTTTAGGCACCATGGTGGATATTAACACCTGGGGGATATTACAGGACCAGGAGCCTGGGTCTACAGCACCATGGTGGTGATTAACACCTGGGGGATATTACAGGACCAGGAGCCCGGGTCTGCAGCATTATGGTGTTGATTAACACCTGGGGGATATTACAGGACCAGGAGCCCGGGTCTACAGCAACATGGTGGTGATTAACACCTGGGGGATATTACAGGACCAGGAGCCCGGGTCTACAGCACCATGGTGGTGATTAACACCTGGGGGATATTACAGGACCAGGAGCCCGGGTCTACAGCAGCATGGTGTTGATTAACACCTGGGGGATATTACAGGACCAGGAGCCCGGGTCTACAGCAACATGGTGGTGATTAACACCTGGGGGATATTACAGGACCAGGAGCCCGGGTCTACAGCACCATGGTGGTGATTAACACCTGGGGGATATTACAGGACCAGGAGCCCGGGTCTACAACAACATGGTGGTGATTAACACCTGGGGGATATTACAGGACCAGGAGCCCGGATCTACAGCACCATGGTGGTGATTAACACCTGGGGGATATTACAGGACCAGGAGCCCGGGTCTACAGCACCATGGTGGTGATTAACACCTGGGGGATATTACAGGACCAGGAGCCCGGGTCTACAGCTCCATGGTGGTGATTAACACCTGGGGGATATTACAGGACCAGGAGCCTGGGTTTAGGCACCATGGTGTTGATTAACACCTGGGGGATATTACAGGACCAGGAGCCCGGGTCTACAGCTCCATGGTGGTGATTAACACCTGGGGGATATTACAGGACCAGGAGCCCGGGTCTACAGCAGCATGGTGGTGATTAACACCTGGGGGATTTTACAGGACCAGGAGCCCGGGTCTGCAGCAGCATGGTGTTGATTAACACCTGGGGGATATTACAGGACCAGGAGCCCGGGTCTACAGCAACTTGGTGGTGATTAACACCTGGGGGATATTACAGGACCAGGAGCCCGGGTCTACAGCACCATGGTGGTGATTAACACCTGGGGGATATTATAGGACCAGGAGCCCGGGTCTACAGCTCCATGGTGGTGATTAACACCTGGGGGATATTACAGGACCAGGAGCCCGGGTCTACAGCAGCATGGTGTTGATTAACACCTGGGGGATATTACAGGACCAGGAGCCCGGGTCTACAGCAACATGGTGGTGATTAACACCTGGGGGATATTACAGGACCAGGAGCCCGGGTCTACAGCACCATGGTGGTGATTAACACCTGGGGGATATAACAGGACCATGAGCCCGGGTCTACAGCAACATGGTGGTGATTAACACCTGGGGGATATTACAGGACCAGGAGCCCGGGTCTACAGCAACATGGTGGTGATTAACACCTGGGGGATATTACAGGACCAGGAGCCCGGGTCTACAGCACCATGGTGGTGATTAACACCTGGGTGATATTACAGGACCAGGAGCCCGGGTCTACAGCACCATGGTGGTGATTAACACCTGGGGGATATTACAGGACCAGGAGCCCGGGTCTACAGCTCCATGGTGGTGATTAACACCTGGGGGATATTACAGGACCAGGATCCTGGGTTTAGGCACCATTGTGTTGATTAACACCTGGGGGATATTACAGGACCAGGAGCCCGGGTCTACAGCTCCATGGTGGTGATTAACACCTGGGGGATATTACAGGACCAGGAGCCCGGGTCTACAGCTGCATGGTGGTGATTAACACCTGGGGGATATTACAGGACCAGGAGCCCGGGTCTACAGCTCCATGGTGGTGATTAACACCTGGGGGATATTACAGGACCAGGAGCCCGGGTCTACAGCTCCATGGTGGTGATTAACACCTGGGGGATATTACAGGACCAGGAGCCAGGGTCTACAGCAACATGGTGGTGATTAACACCTGGGGGATATTACAGGACCAGGAGCCCGGGTCTACAGCTCCATGGTGGTGATTAACACCTGGGGGATATTACAGGACCAGGAGCCCGGGTCTACAGCAGCATGGTGGTGATTAACACCTGGGGGATATTACAGGACCAGGAGCCCGGGTCTACAGCTCCATGGTGGTGATTAACACCTGGGGGATATTACAGGACCAGGAGCCCGGGTCTATAGCACCATGGTGGTGATTAACACCTGGGGGATATTACAGGACCAGGAGCCCGGGTCTACAGCACCATGGTGGTGATTAACACCTGGGGGATATTACAGGACCAGGAGCCTGGGTTTAGGCACCATGTTGGTGATTAACACCTGGGGGATATTACAGGACCAGGAGCCTGGGTTTAGGCACCATGGTGGTGATTAACATCTGGGGGATATTACAGGACCAGGAGCCTGGGTTTAGGCACCATGTTGGTGATTAACACCTGGGGGATATTACAGGACCAGGAGCCTGGGTTTAGGCACCATGGTGGTGATTAACACCTGGGGGATATTACAGGACCAGGAGCCTGGGTTTAGGCACCATGGTGGTGATTAACACCTGGGGGATATTACAGGACCAGAAGCCTGGGTTTAGGCACCATGGTGGTGATTAACACCTGGGGGATAATACAGGACCAGGAGCCTGGGTTTAGGCACCATGGTGGTGATTAACACCTGGTGGATATTACAGGACCAGGAGCCTGGGTCTACAGCAACATGGTGGTGATTAACACCTGGGGGATATTACAGGACCAGGAGCCCGGGTCTACAGCACCATGGTGGTGATTAACACCTGGGGGATATTAAAGGACCAGGAGCCCGGGTCTACAGCACCATGGTGGTGATTAACACCTGGGGGATATTACAGGACCAGGAGCCCGGGTTTAGGCAACATGGTGGTGATTAACACCTGGGGGATATTACAGGACCAGGAGCCTGGGTTTAGGCACCATGGTGGTGATTAACACCTGGGGGATATTACTGGACCAGGAGCCTGGGTTTAGGCACCATGGTGGTGATTAACACCTGGGGGATATTACAGGACCAGGAGCCCGGGTTTAGGCACCATGGTGGTGATTAACACCTGGGGGATATTACAGGACCAGGAGCCTGGGTTTAGGCACCATGGTGGTGATTAACACCTGGGGGATATTACAGGACCAGGAGCCTGGGTCTACAGCACCATGGTGGTGATTAACACCTGGGGGATATTACAGGACCAGGAGCCTGGGTTTAGGCACCATGGTGGTGATTAACACCTGGGGGATATTACAGGACCAGGAGCCTGGGTTTAGGCACCATGGTGGTGATTAACACATGGGGGATATTACAGGACCAGGAGCCTGGGTCTACAGCACCATGGTGGTGATTAACACCTGGGGGATATTACAGGACCAGGAGCCCGGGTTTAGGCACCATGGTGGTGATTAACACCTGGGGGATATTACAGGACCAGGAGCCCGGGTCTACAGCACCATGGTGGTGATTAACACCTGGGGGATATTACAGGACCAGGAGCCTGGGTTTAGGCACCATGGTGGTGATTAACACCAGGGGGATATTACAGGACCAGGAGCCTGGGTTTAGGCACCATGGTGGTAATTAACACCTGGGGGATATTACAGGACCAGGAGCCCGGGTTTAGGCACCATGGTGGTGATTAACACCTGGGGGATATTACAGGACCAGAAGCCTGGGTTTAGGCACCATGGTGGTGATTAACACCTGGGGGATAATACAGGACCAGGAGCCTGGGTTTAGGCACCATGGTGGTGATTAACACCTGGTGGATATTACAGGACCAGGAGCCTGGGTCTACAGCAACATGGTGGTGATTAACACCTGGGGGATATTACAGGACCAGGAGCCCGGGTCTACAGCACCATGGTGGTGATTAACACCTGGGGGATATTAAAGGACCAGGAGCCCGGGTCTACAGCACCATGGTGGTGATTAACACCTGGGGGATATTACAGGACCAGGAGCCCGGGTTTAGGCAACATGGTGGTGATTAACACCTGGGGGATATTACAGGACCAGGAGCCTGGGTTTAGGCACCATGGTGGTGATTAACACCTGGGGGATATTACTGGACCAGGAGCCTGGGTTTAGGCACCATGGTGGTGATTAACACCTGGGGGATATTACAGGACCAGGAGCCCGGGTTTAGGCACCATGGTGGTGATTAACACCTGGGGGATATTACAGGACCAGGAGCCTGGGTTTAGGCACCATGGTGGTGATTAACACCTGGGGGATATTACAGGACCAGGAGCCTGGGTCTACAGCACCATGGTGGTGATTAACACCTGGGGGATATTACAGGACCAGGAGCCTGGGTTTAGGCACCATGGTGGTGATTAACAACTGGGGGATATTACAGGACCAGGAGCCTGGGTTTAGGCACCATGGTGGTGATTAACACCTGGGGGATATTACAGGACCAGGAGCCTGGGTCTACAGCACCATGGTGGTGATTAACACCTGGGGGATATTACAGGACCAGGAGCCCGGGTTTAGGCACCATGGTGGTGATTAACACCTGGGGGATATTACAGGACCAGGAGCCCGGGTCTACAGCACCATGGTGGTGATTAACACCTGGGGGATATTACAGGACCAGGAGCCTGGGTTTAGGCACCATGGTGGTGATTAACACCAGGGGGATATTACAGGACCAGGAGCCTGGGTTTAGGCACCATGGTGGTAATTAACACCTGGGGGATATTACAGGACCAGGAGCCCGGGTTTAGGCACCATGGTGGTGATTAACACCTGGGGGATATTACAGGACCAGGAGCCTGGGTTTAGGCACCATGGTGGTGATTAACACCTTGGGGATATTACAGGACCAGGAACCCGGATTTAGGCACCATGGTGGTGATTAACATCTGGGGGATATTACAGGACCAGGAGCCTGGGTCTACAGCACCATGGTGGTGATTAACACCTGGGGGATATTACAGGACCAGGAGCCTGGGTTTACAGCACCATGGTGGTGATTAACACCTGGGGGATATTACAGGACCAGGAGCCCGGGTTTAGGCACCATGGTGGTGATTAACACCTGGGGGATATTACAGGACCAGGAACCCGGGTTTAGGCACCATGGTGGTGATTAACACCTTGGGGATATTACAGGACCAGGAGCCTGGGTTTAGGCACCATGGTGGTGATCAACACCTGGGGGATATTACAGGACCAGGAACCCGGGTTTAGGCACCATGGTGGTGATTAACACCTGGGGGATATTACAGGACCAGGAGCCTGGGTCTACAGCTCCATGGTGGTGATTAACACCTGGGGGATATTACAGGACCAGGAGCCTGGGTTTAGGCACCATGGTGGTGATTAACACCTGGGGGATATTACAGGACCAGGAGCCTGGGTTTAGGCACCATGGTGGTGATTAACACCTGGGGGATATTACAGGACCAGGAGCCTGGGTTTAGGCACCATGGTGGTGATTAACACCTGGGGGATATTACAGGACCAGGAGCCCGGGTTTAGGCACCATGGTGGTGATTAACACCTGGGGGATATTACAGGACCAGGAACCCGGGTTTAGGCACCATGGTGGTGATTAACACCTTGGGGATATTACAGGACCAGGAGCCTGGGTTTAGGCACCATGGTGGTGATCAACACCTGGGGGATATTACAGGACCAGGAACCCGGGTTTAGGCACCATGGTGGTGATTAACACCTGGGGGATATTACAGGACCAGGAGCCTGGGTCTACAGCTCCATGGTGGTGATTAACACCTGGGGGATATTACAGGACCAGGAGCCTGGGTTTAGGCACCATGGTGGTGATTAACACCTGGGGGATATTACAGGACCAGGAGCCTGGGTTTAGGCACCATGGTGGTGATTAACACCTGGGGGATATTACAGGACCAGGAGCCTGGGTTTAGGCACCATGGTGGTGATTAACACCTGGGGGATATTACAGGACCAGGAGCCTGGGTTTAGGCACCATGGTGGTGATTAACACCTGGGGGATATTACAGGACCAGGAGCCTGGGTCTACAGCACCATGGTGGTGATTAACACCTGGGGGATATTACAGGACCAGGAGCCCGGGTCTGCAGCATTATGGTGTTGATTAACACCTGGGGGATATTACAGGACCAGGAGCCCGGGTCTACAGCAACATGGTGGTGATTAACACCTGGGGGATATTACAGGACCAGGAGCCCGGGTCTACAGCACCATGGTGGTGATTAACACCTGGGGGATATTACAGGACCAGGAGCCCGGGTCTACAGCAGCATGGTGTTGATTAACACCTGGGGGATATTACAGGACCAGGAGCCCGGGTCTACAGCAACATGGTGGTGATTAACACCTGGGGGATATTACAGGACCAGGAGCCCGGGTCTACAGCACCATGGTGGTGATTAACACCTGGGGGATATTACAGGACCAGGAGCCCGGGTCTACAGCAACATGGTGGTGATTAACACCTGGGGGATATTACAGGACCAGGAGCCTGGCTCTACAGCACCATGGTGGTGATTAACACCTGGGGGATATTACAGGACCAGGAGCCCGGGTCTACAGCACCATGGTGGTGATTAACACCTGGGGGATATTACAGGACCAGGAGCCCGGGTCTACAGCTCCATGGTGGTGATTAACACCTGGGGGATATTACAGGACCAGGAGCCTGGGTTTAGGCACCATGGTGTTGATTAACACCTGGGGGATATTACAGGACCAGGAGCCCGGGTCTACAGCTCCATGGTGGTGATTAACACCTGGGGGATATTACAGGACCAGGAGCCCGGGTCTACAGCAGCATGGTGGTGATTAACACCTGGGGGATATTACAGGACCAGGAGCCCGGGTCTACAGCTCCATGGTGGTGATTAACACCTGGGGGATATTACAGGACCAGGAGCCCGGGTCTACAGCTCCATGGTGGTGATTAACACCTGGGGGATATTACAGGACCAGGAGCCCGGGTCTACAGCAGCATGGTGTTGATTAACACCTGGGGGATATTACAGGACCAGGAGCCCGGGTCTACAGCAACATGGTGGTGATTAACACCTGGGGGATATTACAGGACCAGGAGCCCGGGTCTACAGCACCATGGTGGTGATTAACACCTGGGGGATATTACAGGACCAGGAGCCCGGGTCTACAGCAACATGGTGGTGATTAACACCTGGGGGATATTACAGGACCAGGAGCCCGGGTCTACAGCACCATGGTGGTGATTAACACCTGGGGGATATTACAGGACCAGGAGCCCGGGTCTACAGCACCATGGTGGTGATTAACACCTGGGGGATATTACAGGACCAGGAGCCCGGGTCTACAGCTCCATGGTGGTGATTAACACCTGGGGGATATTACAGGACCAGGAGCCTGGGTTTAGGCACCATGGTGTTGATTAACACCTGGGGGATATTACAGGACCAGGAGCCCGGGTCTACAGCTCCATGGTGGTGATTAACACCTGGGGGATATTACAGGACCAGGAGCCCGGGTCTACAGCAGCATGGTGGTGATTAACACCTGGGGGATATTACAGGACCAGGAGCCCGGGTCTGCAGCAGCATGGTGTTGATTAACACCTGGGGGATATTACAGGACCAGGAGCCCGGGTCTACAGCAACATGGTGGTGATTAACACCTGGGGGATATTACAGGACCAGGAGCCCGGGTCTACAGCACCATGGTGGTGATTAACACCTGGGGGATATTATAGGACCAGGAGCCCGGGTCTACAGCTCCATGGTGGTGATTAACACCTGGGGGATATTACAGGACCAGGAGCCCGGGTCTACAGCAGCATGGTGTTGATTAACACCTGGGGGATATTACAGGACCAGGAGCCCGGGTCTACAGCAACATGGTGGTGATTAACACCTGGGGGATATTACAGGACCAGGAGCCCGGGTCTACAGCACCATGGTGGTGATTAACACCTGGGGGATATAACAGGACCATGAGCCCGGGTCTACAGCAACATGGTGGTGATTAACACCTGGGGGATATTACAGGACCAGGAGCCCGGGTCTACAGCAACATGGTGGTGATTAACACCTGGGGGATATTACAGGACCAGGAGCCCGGGTCTACAGCACCATGGTGGTGATTAACACCTGGGTGATTATACAGGACCAGGAGCCCGGGTCTACAGCACCATGGTGGTGATTAACACCTGGGGGATATTACAGGACCAGGATCCCGGGTCTACAGCTCCATGGTGGTGATTAACACCTGGGGGATATTACAGGACCAGGAGCCTGGGTTTAGGCACCATGGTGTTGATTAACACCTGGGGGATATTACAGGACCAGGAGCCCGGGTCTACAGCTCCATGGTGGTGATTAACACCTGGGGGATATTACAGGACCAGGAGCCCGGGTCTACAGCAGCATGGTGGTGATTAACACCTGGGGGATATTACAGGACCAGGAGCCCGGGTCTACAGCACCATGGTGGTGATTAACACCTGGGGGATATTACAGGACCAGGAGCCTGGGTTTAGGCACCATGTTGGTGATTAACACCTGGGGGATATTACAGGACCAGGAGCCTGGGTTTAGGCACCATGGTGGTGATTAACATCTGGGGGATATTACAGGACCAGGAGCCTGGGTTTAGGCACCATGTTGGTGATTAACACCTGGGGGATATTACAGGACCAGGAGCCTGGGTTTAGGCACCATGGTGGTGATTAACACCTGGGGAATATTACAGGACCAGGAGCCTGGGTTTAGGCACCATGGTGGTGATTAACACCTGGGGGATATTACAGGACCAGGAGCCTGGGTTTAGGCACCATGGTGGTGATTAACACCTGGGGGATAATACAGGACCAGGAGCCTGGGTTTAGGCACCATGGTGGTGATTAACACCTGGTGGATATTACAGGACCAGGAGCCTGGGTCTACAGCAACATGGTGGTGATTAACACCTGGGGGATATTACAGGACCAGGAGCCCGGGTCTACAGCACCATGGTGGTGATTAACACCTGGGGGATATTAAAGGACCAGGAGCCCGGGTCTACAGCACCATGGTGGTGATTAACACCTGGGGGATATTACAGGACCAGGAGCCCGGGTTTAGGCAACATGGTGGTGATTAACACCTGGGGGATATTACAGGACCAGGAGCCTGGGTTTAGGCACCATGGTGGTGATTAATACCTGGGGGATATTACAGGACCAGGAGCCTGGGTTTAGGCACCATGGTGGTGATTAACACCTGGGGGATATTACAGGACCAGGAGCCCGGGTTTAGGCACCATGGTGGTGATTAACACCTGGGGGATATTACAGGACCAGGAGCCTGGGTTTAGGCACCATGGTGGTGATTAACACCTGGGGGATATTACAGGACCAGGAGCCTGGGTCTACAGCACCATGGTGGTGATTAACACCTGGGGGATATTACAGGACCAGGAGCCTGGGTTTAGGCACCATGGTGGTGATTAACACCTGGGGGATATTACAGGACCAGGAGCCTGGGTTTACAGCACCATGGTGGTGATTAACACCTGGGGGATATTACAGGACCAGGAGCCCGGGTTTAGGCACCATGGTGGTGATTAACACCTGGGGGATATTACAGGACCAGGAACCCGGGTTTAGGCACCATGGTGGTGATTAACACCTTGGGGATATTACAGGACCAGGAGCCTGGGTTTAGGCACCATGGTGGTGATCAACACCTGGGGGATATTACAGGACCAGGAACCCGGGTTTAGGCACCATGGTGGTGATTAACACCTGGGGGATATTACAGGACCAGGAGCCTGGGTCTACAGCTCCATGGTGGTGATTAACACCTGGGGGATATTACAGGACCAGGAGCCTGGGTTTAGGCACCATGGTGGTGATTAACACCTGGGGGATATTACAGGACCAGGAGCCTGGGTTTAGGCACCATGGTGGTGATTAACACCTGGGGGATATTACAGGACCAGGAGCCTGGGTTTAGGCACCATGGTGGTGATTAACACCTGGGGGATATTACAGGACCAGGAGCCCGGGTTTAGGCACCATGGTGGTGATTAACACCTGGGGGATATTACAGGACCAGGAACCCGGGTTTAGGCACCATGGTGGTGATTAACACCTTGGGGATATTACAGGACCAGGAGCCTGGGTTTAGGCACCATGGTGGTGATCAACACCTGGGGGATATTACAGGACCAGGAACCCGGGTTTAGGCACCATGGTGGTGATTAACACCTGGGGGAATATTACAGGACCAGGAGCCTGGGTCTACAGCTCCATGGTGGTGATTAACACCTGGGGGATATTACAGGACCAGGAGCCTGGGTTTAGGCACCATGGTGGTGATTAACACCTGGGGGATATTACAGGACCAGGAGCCTGGGTTTAGGCACCATGGTGGTGATTAACACCTGGGGGATATTACAGGACCAGGAGCCTGGGTTTAGGCACCATGGTGGTGATTAACACCTGGGGGATATTACAGGACCAGGAGCCTGGGTCTACAGCACCATGGTGGTGATTAACACCTGGGGGATATTACAGGACCAGGAGCCCGGGTCTGCAGCATTATGGTGTTGATTAACACCTGGGGGATATTACAGGACCAGGAGCCCGGGTCTACAGCAACATGGTGGTGATTAACACCTGGGGATATTACAGGACCAGGAGCCCGGGTCTACAGCACCATGGTGGTGATTAACACCTGGGGGATATTACAGGACCAGGAGCCCGGGTCTACAGCAGCATGGTGTTGATTAACACCTGGGGGATATTACAGGACCAGGAGCCCGGGTCTACAGCAACATGGTGGTGATTAACACCTGGGGGATATTACAGGACCAGGAGCCTGGGTTTAGGCACCATGGTGGTGATTAACACCTGGGGGATATTACAGGACCAGGAGCCTGGGTTTAGGCACCATGGTGGTGATTAACACCTGGGGGATATTACAGGACCAGGAGCCTGGGTCTACAGCACCATGGTGGTGATTAACACCTGGGGGATATTACAGGACCAGGAGCCCGGGTCTGCAGCATTATGGTGTTGATTAACACCTGGGGGATATTACAGGACCAGGAGCCCGGGTCTACAGCAACATGGTGGTGATTAACACCTGGGGGATATTACAGGACCAGGAGCCCGGGTCTACAGCACCATGGTGGTGATTAACACCTGGGGGATATTACAGGACCAGGAGCCCGGGTCTACAGCAGCATGGTGTTGATTAACACCTGGGGGATATTACAGGACCAGGAGCCCGGGTCTACAGCAACATGGTGGTGATTAACACCTGGGGGATATTACAGGACCAGGAGCCCGGGTCTACAGCACCATGGTGGTGATTAACACCTGGGGGATATTACAGGACCAGGAGCCCGGGTCTACAGCAACATGGTGGTGATTAACACCTGGGGGATATTACAGGACCAGGAGCCCGGGTCTACAGCACCATGGTGGTGATTAACACCTGGGGGATATTACAGGACCAGGAGCCCGGGTCTACAGCACCATGGTGGTGATTAACACCTGGGGGATATTACAGGACCAGGAGCCCGGGTCTACAGCTCCATGGTGGTGATTAACACCTGGGGGATATTACAGGACCAGGAGCCTGGGTTTAGGCACCATGGTGTTGATTAACACCTGGGGGATATTACAGGACCAGGAGCCCGGGTCTACAGCTCCATGGTGGTGATTAACACCTGGGGGATATTACAGGACCAGGAGCCCGGGTCTACAGCAGCATGGTGGTGATTAACACCTGGGGGATATTACAGGACCAGGAGCCCGGGTCTGCAGCAGCATGGTGTTGATTAACACCTGGGGGATATTACAGGACCAGGAGCCCGGGTCTACAGCAGCATGGTGGTGATTAACACCTGGGGGATATTACAGGACCAGGAGCCCGGGTCTACAGCTCCATGGTGGTGATTAACACCTGGGGGATATTACAGGACCAGGAGCCCGGGTCTATAGCACCATGGTGGTGATTAACACCTGGGGGATATTACAGGACCAGGAGCCCGGGTCTACAGCACCATGGTGGTGATTAACACCTGGGGGATATTACAGGACCAGGAGCCTGGGTTTAGGCACCATGTTGGTGATTAACACCTGGGGGATATTACAGGACCAGGAGCCTGGGTTTAGGCACCATGGTGGTGATTAACATCTGGGGGATATTACAGGACCAGGAGCCTGGGTTTAGGCACCATGTTGGTGATTAACACCTGGGGGATATTACAGGACCAGGAGCCTGGGTTTAGGCACCATGGTGGTGATTAACACCTGGGGGATATTACAGGACCAGGAGCCTGGGTTTAGGCACCATGGTGGTGATTAACACCTGGGGGATATTACAGGACCAGAAGCCTGGGTTTAGGCACCATGGTGGTGATTAACACCTGGGGGATAATACAGGACCAGGAGCCTGGGTTTAGGCACCATGGTGGTGATTAACACCTGGTGGATATTACAGGACCAGGAGCCTGGGTCTACAGCAACATGGTGGTGATTAACACCTGGGGGATATTACAGGACCAGGAGCCCGGGTCTACAGCACCATGGTGGTGATTAACACCTGGGGGATATTAAAGGACCAGGAGCCCGGGTCTACAGCACCATGGTGGTGATTAACACCTGGGGGATATTACAGGACCAGGAGCCCGGGTTTAGGCAACATGGTGGTGATTAACACCTGGGGGATATTACAGGACCAGGAGCCTGGGTTTAGGCACCATGGTGGTGATTAACACCTGGGGGATATTACTGGACCAGGAGCCTGGGTTTAGGCACCATGGTGGTGATTAACACCTGGGGGATATTACAGGACCAGGAGCCCGGGTTTAGGCACCATGGTGGTGATTAACACCTGGGGGAATATTACAGGACCAGGAGCCTGGGTTTAGGCACCATGGTGGTGATTAACACCTGGGGGATATTACAGGACCAGGAGCCTGGGTCTACAGCACCATGGTGGTGATTAACACCTGGGGGATATTACAGGACCAGGAGCCTGGGTTTAGGCACCATGGTGGTGATTAACACCTGGGGGATATTACAGGACCAGGAGCCTGGGTTTAGGCACCATGGTGGTGATTAACACCTGGGGGATATTACAGGACCAGGAGCCTGGGTCTACAGCACCATGGTGGTGATTAACACCTGGGGGATATTACAGGACCAGGAGCCCGGGTTTAGGCACCATGGTGGTGATTAACACCTGGGGGATATTACAGGACCAGGAGCCCGGGCCTACAGCACCATGGTGGTGATTAACACCTGGGGGATATTACAGGACCAGGAGCCTGGGTTTAGGCACCATGGTGGTGATTAACACCAGGGGGATATTACAGGACCAGGAGCCTGGGTTTAGGCACCATGGTGGTAATTAACACCTGGGGGATATTACAGGACCAGGAGCCCGGGTTTAGGCACCATGGTGGTGATTAACACCTGGGGGATATTACAGGACCAGAAGCCTGGGTTTAGGCACCATGGTGGTGATTAACACCTGGGGGATAATACAGGACCAGGAGCCTGGGTTTAGGCACCATGGTGGTGATTAACACCTGGTGGATATTACAGGACCAGGAGCCTGGGTCTACAGCAACATGGTGGTGATTAACACCTGGGGGATATTACAGGACCAGGAGCCCGGGTCTACAGCACCATGGTGGTGATTAACACCTGGGGGATATTAAAGGACCAGGAGCCCGGGTCTACAGCACCATGGTGGTGATTAACACCTGGGGGATATTACAGGACCAGGAGCCCGGGTTTAGGCAACATGGTGGTGATTAACACCTGGGGGATATTACAGGACCAGGAGCCTGGGTTTAGGCACCATGGTGGTGATTAACACCTGGGGGATATTACTGGACCAGGAGCCTGGGTTTAGGCACCATGGTGGTGATTAACACCTGGGGGATATTACAGGACCAGGAGCCCGGGTTTAGGCACCATGGTGGTGATTAACACCTGGGGGATATTACAGGACCAGGAGCCTGGGTTTAGGCACCATGGTGGTGATTAACACCTGGGGGATATTACAGGACCAGGAGCCTGGGTTTACAGCACCATGGTGGTGATTAACACCTGGGGGATATTACAGGACCAGGAGCCTGGGTTTAGGCACCATGGTGGTGATTAACACCTGGGGGATATTACAGGACCAGGAGCCTGGGTTTAGGCACCATGGTGGTGATTAACACCTGGGGGATATTACAGGACCAGGAGCCTGGGTCTACAGCACCATGGTGGTGATTAACACCTGGGGGATATTACAGGACCAGGAGCCCGGGTTTAGGCACCATGGTGGTGATTAACACCTGGGGGATATTACAGGACCAGGAGCCCGGGTCTACAGCACCATGGTGGTGATTAACACCTGGGGGATATTACAGGACCAGGAGCCTGGGTTTAGGCACCATGGTGGTGATTAACACCAGGGGGATATTACAGGACCAGGAGCCTGGGTTTAGGCACCATGGTGGTAATTAACACCTGGGGGATATTACAGGACCAGGAGCCCGGGTTTAGGCACCATGGTGGTGATTAACACCTGGGGGATATTACAGGACCAGGAGCCTGGGTTTAGGCACCATGGTGGTGATTAACACCTTGGGGATATTACAGGACCAGGAACCCGGATTTAGGCACCATGGTGGTGATTAACATCTGGGGGATATTACAGGACCAGGAGCCTGGGTCTACAGCACCATGGTGGTGATTAACACCTGGGGGATATTACAGGACCAGGAGCCTGGGTTTACAGCACCATGGTGGTGATTAACACCTGGGGGATATTACAGGACCAGGAGCCCGGGTTTAGGCACCATGGTGGTGATTAACACCTGGGGGATATTACAGGACCAGGAACCCGGGTTTAGGCACCATGGTGGTGATTAACACCTTGGGGATATTACAGGACCAGGAGCCTGGGTTTAGGCACCATGGTGGTGATCAACACCTGGGGGATATTACAGGACCAGGAACCCGGGTTTAGGCACCATGGTGGTGATTAACACCTGGGGGATATTACAGGACCAGGAGCCTGGGTCTACAGCTCCATGGTGGTGATTAACACCTGGGGGATATTACAGGACCAGGAGCCCGGGTTTAGGCACCATGGTGGTGATTAACACCTGGGGGATATTACAGGACCAGGAACCCGGGTTTAGGCACCATGGTGGTGATTAACACCTTGGGGATATTACAGGACCAGGAGCCTGGGTTTAGGCACCATGGTGGTGATCAACACCTGGGGGATATTACAGGACCAGGAACCCGGGTTTAGGCACCATGGTGGTGATTAACACCTGGGGGATATTACAGGACCAGGAGCCTGGGTCTACAGCTCCATGGTGGTGATTAACACCTGGGGGATATTACAGGACCAGGAGCCTGGGTTTAGGCACCATGGTGGTGATTAACACCTGGGGGATATTACAGGACCAGGAGCCTGGGTTTAGGCACCATGGTGGTGATTAACACCTGGGGGATATTACAGGACCAGGAGCCTGGGTTTAGGCACCATGGTGGTGATTAACACCTGGGGGATATTACAGGACCAGGAGCCTGGGTTTAGGCACCATGGTGGTGATTAACACCTGGGGGATATTACAGGACCAGGAGCCTGGGTCTACAGCACCATGGTGGTGATTAACACCTGGGGGATATTACAGGACCAGGAGCCCGGGTCTGCAGCATTATGGTGTTGATTAACACCTGGGGGATATTACAGGACCAGGAGCCCGGGTCTACAGCAACATGGTGGTGATTAACACCTGGGGGATATTACAGGACCAGGAGCCCGGGTCTACAGCACCATGGTGGTGATTAACACCTGGGGGATATTACAGGACCAGGAGCCCGGGTCTACAGCAGCATGGTGTTGATTAACACCTGGGGGATATTAAAGGACCAGGAGCCCGGGTCTACAGCAACATGGTGGTGATTAACACCTGGGGGATATTACAGGACCAGGAGCCCGGGTCTACAGCACCATGGTGGTGATTAACACCTGGGGGATATTACAGGACCAGGAGCCCGGGTCTACAGCAACATGGTGGTGATTAACACCTGGGGGATATTACAGGACCAGGAGCCTGGCTCTACAGCACCATGGTGGTGATTAACACCTGGGGGATATTACAGGACCAGGAGCCCGGGTCTACAGCACCATGGTGGTGATTAACACCTGGGGGATATTACAGGACCAGGAGCCCGGGTCTACAGCTCCATGGTGGTGATTAACACCTGGGGGATATTACAGGACCAGGAGCCTGGGTTTAGGCACCATGGTGTTGATTAACACCTGGGGGATATTACAGGACCAGGAGCCCGGGTCTACAGCTCCATGGTGGTGATTAACACCTGGGGGATATTACAGGACCAGGAGCCCGGGTCTACAGCAGCATGGTGGTGATTAACACCTGGGGGATATTACAGGACCAGGAGCCCGGGTCTACAGCTCCATGGTGGTGATTAACACCTGGGGGATATTACAGGACCAGGAGCCCGGGTCTACAGCTCCATGGTGGTGATTAACACCTGGGGGATATTACAGGACCAGGAGCCCGGGTCTACAGCAGCATGGTGTTGATTAACACCTGGGGGATATTACAGGACCAGGAGCCCGGGTCTACAGCAACATGGTGGTGATTAACACCTGGGGGATATTACAGGACCAGGAGCCCGGGTCTACAGCACCATGGTGGTGATTAACACCTGGGGGATATTACAGGACCAGGAGCCCGGGTCTACAGCAACATGGTGGTGATTAACACCTGGGGGATATTACAGGACCAGGAGCCCGGGTCTACAGCACCATGGTGGTGATTAACACCTGGGGGATATTACAGGACCAGGAGCCCGGGTCTACAGCACCATGGTGGTGATTAACACCTGGGGGATATTACAGGACCAGGAGCCCGGGTCTACAGCTCCATGGTGGTGATTAACACCTGGGGGATATTACAGGACCAGGAGCCTGGGTTTAGGCACCATGGTGTTGATTAACACCTGGGGGATATTACAGGACCAGGAGCCCGGGTCTACAGCTCCATGGTGGTGATTAACACCTGGGGGATATTACAGGACCAGGAGCCCGGGTCTACAGCAGCATGGTGGTGATTAACACCTGGGGGATATTACAGGACCAGGAGCCCGGGTCTGCAGCAGCATGGTGTTGATTAACACCTGGGGGATATTACAGGACCAGGAGCCCGGGTCTACAGCAACATGGTGGTGATTAACACCTGGGGGATATTACAGGACCAGGAGCCCGGGTCTACAGCACCATGGTGGTGATTAACACCTGGGGGATATTATAGGACCAGGAGCCCGGGTCTACAGCTCCATGGTGGTGATTAACACCTGGGGGATATTACAGGACCAGGAGCCCGGGTCTACAGCAGCATGGTGTTGATTAACACCTGGGGGATATTACAGGACCAGGAGCCCGGGTCTACAGCAACATGGTGGTGATTAACACCTGGGGGATATTACAGGACCAGGAGCCCGGGTCTACAGCACCATGGTGGTGATTAACACCTGGGGGATATAACAGGACCATGAGCCCGGGTCTACAGCAACATGGTGGTGATTAACACCTGGGGGATATTACAGGACCAGGAGCCCGGGTCTACAGCAACATGGTGGTGATTAACACCTGGGGGATATTACAGGACCAGGAGCCCGGGTCTACAGCACCATGGTGGTGATTAACACCTGGGTGATTATACAGGACCAGGAGCCCGGGTCTACAGCACCATGGTGGTGATTAACACCTGGGGGATATTACAGGACCAGGAGCCCGGGTCTACAGCTCCATGGTGGTGATTAACACCTGGGGGATATTACAGGACCAGGAGCCTGGGTTTAGGCACCATGGTGTTGATTAACACCTGGGGGATATTACAGGACCAGGAGCCCGGGTCTACAGCTCCATGGTGGTGATTAACACCTGGGGGATATTACAGGACCAGGAGCCCGGGTCTACAGCAGCATGGTGGTGATTAACACCTGGGGGATATTACAGGACCAGGAGCCCGGGTCTACAGCACCATGGTGGTGATTAACACCTGGGGGATATTACAGGACCAGGAGCCTGGGTTTAGGCACCATGTTGGTGATTAACACCTGGGGGATATTACAGGACCAGGAGCCTGGGTTTAGGCACCATGGTGGTGATTAACATCTGGGGGATATTACAGGACCAGGAGCCTGGGTTTAGGCACCATGTTGGTGATTAACACCTGGGGGATATTACAGGACCAGGAGCCTGGGTTTAGGCACCATGGTGGTGATTAACACCTGGGGAATATTACAGGACCAGGAGCCTGGGTTTAGGCACCATGGTGGTGATTAACACCTGGGGGATATTACAGGACCAGGAGCCTGGGTTTAGGCACCATGGTGGTGATTAACACCTGGGGGATAATACAGGACCAGGAGCCTGGGTTTAGGCACCATGGTGGTGATTAACACCTGGTGGATATTACAGGACCAGGAGCCTGGGTCTACAGCAACATGGTGGTGATTAACACCTGGGGGATATTACAGGACCAGGAGCCCGGGTCTACAGCACCATGGTGGTGATTAACACCTGGGGGATATTAAAGGACCAGGAGCCCGGGTCTACAGCACCATGGTGGTGATTAACACCTGGGGGATATTACAGGACCAAGAGCCCGGGTTTAGGCAACATGGTGGTGATTAACACCTGGGGGATATTACAGGACCAGGAGCCTGGGTTTAGGCACCATGGTGGTGATTAATACCTGGGGGATATTACAGGACCAGGAGCCTGGGTTTAGGCACCATGGTGGTGATTAACACCTGGGGGATATTACAGGACCAGGAGCCCGGGTTTAGGCACCATGGTGGTGATTAACACCTGGGGGATATTACAGGACCAGGAGCCTGGGTTTAGGCACCATGGTGGTGATTAACACCTGGGGGATATTACAGGACCAGGAGCCTGGGTCTACAGCACCATGGTGGTGATTAACACCTGGGGGATATTACAGGACCAGGAGCCTGGGTTTAGGCACCATGGTGGTGATTAACACCTGGGGGATATTACAGGACCAGGAGCCTGGGTTTAGGCACCATGGTGGTGATTAACACCTGGGGGATATTACAGGACCAGGAGCCTGGGTTTAGGCACCATGGTGGTGATTAACACCTGGGGGATATTACAGGACCAGGAACCCGGGTTTAGGCACCATGGTGGTGATTAACACCTGGGGGATATTACAGGACCAGGAACCCGGGTTTAGGCACCATGGTGGTGATTAACACCTGGGGGATATTACAGGACCAGGAGCCCGGGTCTACAGCACCATGGTGGTGTTTAACACCTGGGGGATATTACAGGACCAGGAGCCCGGGTCTACAGCACCATGGTGGTGATTAACACCTGGGGGATATTACAGGACCAGGAGCCCGGGTCTACAGCACCATGGTGGTGATTAACACCTGGGGGATATTACAGGACCAGGAGCCCGGGTCTACAGCAACATGGTGGTGATTAACACCTGGGGGATATTACAGGACCAGGAGCCCGGGTCTACAGCACCATGGTGGTGATTAACACCTGGGGGATATTACAGGACCAGGAGCCCGGGTCTACAGCAGCATGGTGTTGATTAACACCTGGGGGATATTACAGGACCAGGAGCCCGGGTCTACAGCAACATGGTGGTGATTAACACCTGGGGGATATTACAGGACCAGGAGCCTGGGTTTAGGCACCATGGTGGTGATTAACACCTGGGGGATATTACAGGACCAGGAGCCTGGGTTTAGAAACCATGGTGGTGATTAACACCTGGGGGATATTACAGGACCAGGAGCCTGGGTCTACAGCACCATGGTGGTGATTAACACCTGGGGGATATTACAGGACCAGGAGCCCGGGTCTGCAGCATTATGGTGTTGATTAACACCTGGGGGATATTACAGGACCAGGAGCCCGGGTCTACAGCAACATGGTGGTGATTAACACCTGGGGGATATTACAGGACCAGGAGCCCGGGTCTACAGCACCATGGTGGTGATTAACACCTGGGGGATATTACAGGACCAGGAGCCCGGGTCTACAGCAGCATGGTGTTGATTAACACCTGGGGGATATTACAGGACAAGGAGCCCGGGTCTACAGCAACATGGTGGTGATTAACACCTGGGGGATATTACAGGACCAGGAGCCCGGGTCTACAGCACCATGGTGGTGATTAACACCTGGGGGATATTACAGGACCAGGAGCCCGGGTCTACAGCAACATGGTGGTGATTAACACCTGGGGGATATTACAGGACCAGGAGCCCGGGTCTACAGCACCATGGTGGTGATTAACACCTGGGGGATATTACAGGACCAGGAGCCCGGGTCTACAGCACCATGGTGGTGATTAACACCTGGGGGATATTACAGGACCAGGAGCCCGGGTCTACAGCTCCATGGTGGTGATTAACACCTGGGGGATATTACAGGACCAGGAGCCTGGGTTTAGGCACCATGGTGTTGATTAACACCTGGGGGATATTACAGGACCAGGAGCCCGGGTCTACAGCTCCATGGTGGTGATTAACACCTGGGGGATATTACAGGACCAGGAGCCCGGGTCTACAGCAGCATGGTGGTGATTAACACCTGGGGGATATTACAGGACCAGGAGCCCGGGTCTGCAGCAGCATGGTGTTGATTAACACCTGGGGGATATTACAGGACCAGGAGCCCGGGTCTACAGCAACATGGTGGTGATTAACACCTGGGGGATATTACAGGACCAGGAGCCCGGGTCTACAGCACCATGGTGGTGATTAACACCTGGGGGATATTATAGGACCAGGAGCCCGGGTCTACAGCTCCATGGTGGTGATTAACACCTGGGGGATATTACAGGACCAGGAGCCCGGGTCTACAGCAGCATGGTGTTGATTAACACCTGGGGGATATTACAGGACCAGGAGCCCGGGTCTACAGCAACATGGTGGTGATCAACACCTGGGGGATATTACAGGACCAGGAGCCCGGGTCTACAGCACCATGGTGGTGATTAACACCTGGGGGATATAACAGGACCATGAGCCCGGGTCTACAGCAACATGGTGGTGATTAACACCTGGGGATATTACAGGACCAGGAGCCCGGGTCTACAGCAACATGGTGGTGATTAACACCTGGGGGATATTACAGGACCAGGAGCCCGGGTCTACAGCACCATGGTGGTGATTAACACCTGGGTGATATTACAGGACCAGGAGCCCGGGTCTACAGCACCATGGTGGTGATTAACACCTGGGGGATATTACAGGACCAGGAGCCCGGGTCTACAGCTCCATGGTGGTGATTAACACCTGGGGGATATTACAGGACCAGGAGCCTGGGTTTAGGCACCATGGTGTTGATTAACACCTGGGGGATATTACAGGACCAGGAGCCCGGGTCTACAGCTCCATGGTGGTGATTAACACCTGGGGGATATTACAGGACCAGGAGCCTGGGTCTACAGCAACATGGTGGTGATTAACACCTGGGGGATATTACAGGACCAGGAGCCCGGGTCTACAGCTCCATGGTGGTGATTAACACCTGGGGGATATTACAGGACCAGGAGCCCGGGTCTACAGCAGCATGGTGGTGATTAACACCTGGGGGATATTACAGGACCAGGAGCCCGGGTCTACAGCTCCATGGTGGTGATTAACACCTGGGGGATATTACAGGACCAGGAGCCCGGGTCTACAGCACCATGGTGGTGATTAACACCTGGGGGATATTACAGGACCAGGAGCCCGGGTCTACAGCACCATGGTGGTGATTAACACCTGGGGGATATTACAGGACCAGGAGCCTGGGTTTAGGCACCATGTTGGTGATTAACACCTGGGGGATATTACAGGACCAGGAGCCTGGGTTTAGGCACCATGGTGGTGATTAACATCTGGGGGATATTACAGGACCAGGAGCCTGGGTTTAGGCACCATGTTGGTGATTAACACCTGGGGGATATTACAGGACCAGGAGCCTGGGTTTAGGCACCATGGTGGTGATTAACACCTGGGGGATATTACAGGACCAGGAGCCTGGGTTTAGGCACCATGGTGGTGATTAACACCTGGGGGATATTACAGGACCAGGAGCCTGGGTTTAGGCACCATGGTGGTGATTAACACCTGGGGGATAATACAGGACCAGGAGCCTGGGTTTAGGCACCATGGTGGTGATTAACACCTGGTGGATATTACAGGACCAGGAGCCTGGGTCTACAGCAACATGGTGGTTATTAACACCTGGGGGATATTACAGGACCAGGAGCCCGGGTCTACAGCACCATGGTGGTGATTAACACCTGGGTGATATTACAGGACCAGGAGCCCGGGTCTACAGCACCATGGTGGTGATTAACACCTGGGGGATATTACAGGACCAGGAGCCCGGGTCTACAGCTCCATGGTGGTGATTAACACCTGGGGGATATTACAGGACCAGGAGCCTGGGTTTAGGCACCATGGTGTTGATTAACACCTGGGGGATATTACAGGACCAGGAGCCCGGGTCTACAGCTCCATGGTGGTGATTAACACCTGGGGGATATTACAGGACCAGGAGCCCGGGTCTACAGCAGCATGGTGGTGATTAACACCTGGGGGATATTACAGGACCAGGAGCCCGGGTCTACAGCTCCATGGTGGTGATTAACACCTGGGGGATATTACAGGACCAGGAGCCCGGGTCTACAGCACCATGGTGGTGATTAACACCTGGGGGATATTACAGGACCAGGAGCCCGGGTCTACAGCACCATGGTGGTGATTAACACCTGGGGGATATTACAGGACCAGGAGCCTGGGTTTAGGCACCATGTTGGTGATTAACACCTGGGGGATATTACAGGACCAGGAGCCTGGGTTTAGGCACCATGGTGGTGATTAACATCTGGGGGATATTACAGGACCAGGAGCCTGGGTTTAGGCACCATGTTGGTGATTAACACCTGGGGGATATTACAGGACCAGGAGCCTGGGTTTAGGCACCATGGTGGTGATTAACACCTGGGGGATATTACAGGACCAGGAGCCTGGGTTTAGGCACCATGGTGGTGATTAACACCTGGGGGATATTACAGGACCAGGAGCCTGGGTTTAGGCACCATGGTGGTGATTAACACCTGGGGGATAATACAGGACCAGGAGCCTGGGTTTAGGCACCATGGTGGTGATTAACACCTGGTGGATATTACAGGACCAGGAGCCTGGGTCTACAGCAACATGGTGGTGATTAACACCTGGGGGATATTACAGGACCAGGAGCCCGGGTCTACAGCACCATGGTGGTGATTAACACCTGGGGGATATTAAAGGACCAGGAGCCCGGGTCTACAGCACCATGGTGGTGATTAACACCTGGGGGATATTACAGGACCAGGAGCCCGGGTTTAGGCAACATGGTGGTGATTAACACCTGGGGGATATTACAGGACCAGGAGCCTGGGTTTAGGCACCATGGTGGTGATTAACACCTGGGGGATATTACAGGACCAGGAGCCTGGGTTTAGGCACCATGGTGTTGATTAACACCTGGGGGATATTACAGGACCAGGAGCCTGGGTTTAGGCACCATGGTGGTGATTAACACCTGGGGGATATTACAGGACCAGGAGCCTGGGTCTACAGCACCATGGTGGTGATTAACACCTGGGGGATATTACAGGACCAGGAGCCTGGGTTTAGGCACCATGGTGGTGATTAACACCTGGGGCATATTACAGGACCAGGAGCCTGGGTTTAGGCACCATGGTGGTGATTAACACCTGGGGGATATTACAGGACCAGGAGCCTGGGTCTACAGCACCATGGTGGTGATTAACACCTGGGGGATATTACAGGACCAGGAGCCCGGGTCTGCAGCATTATGGTGTTGATTAACACCTGGGGGATATTACAGGACCAGGAGCCCGGGTCTACAGCAGCATGGTGTTGATTAACACCTGGGGGATATTACAGGACCAGGAGCCCGGGTCTACAGCAACATGGTGGTGATTAACACCTGGGGGATATTACAGGACCAGGAGCCCGGGTCTACAGCACCATGGTGGTGATTAACACCTGGGGGATATTACAGGACCAGGAGCCCGGGTCTACAGCAACATGGTGGTGATTAACACCTGGGGGATATTACAGGACCAGGAGCCCGGGTCTACAGCACCATGGTGGTGATTAACACCTGGGGGATATTACAGGACCAGGAGCCCGGGTCTACAGCACCATGGTGGTGATTAACACCTGGGGGATATTACAGGACCAGGAGCCCGGGTCTACAGCTCCATGGTGGTGATTAACACCTGGGGGATATTACAGGACCAGGAGCCTGGGTTTAGGCACCATGGTGTTGATTAACACCTGGGGGATATTACAGGACCAGGAGCCCGGGTCTACAGCTCCATGGTGGTGATTAACACCTGGGGGATATTACAGGACCAGGAGCCCGGGTCTACAGCAGCATGGTGGTGATTAACACCTGGGGGATATTACAGGACCAGGAGCCCGGGTCTGCAGCAGCATGGTGTTGATTAACACCTGGGGGATATTACAGGACCAGGAGCCCGGGTCTACAGCAACATGGTGGTGATTAACACCTGGGGGATATTACAGGACCAGGAGCCCGGGTCTACAGCACCATGGTGGTGATTAACACCTGGGGGATATTATAGGACCAGGATCCCGGGTCTACAGCTCCATGGTGGTGATTAACACCTGGGGGATATTACAGGACCAGGAGCCCGGGTCTACAGCAGCATGGTGTTGATTAACACCTGGGGGATATTACAGGACCAGGAGCCCGGGTCTACAGCAACATGGTGGTGATCAACACCTGGGGGATATTACAGGACCAGGAGCCCGGGTCTACAGCACCATGGTGGTGATTAACACCTGGGGGATATAACAGGACCATGAGCCCGGGTCTACAGCAACATGGTGGTGATTAACACCTGGGGGATATTACAGGACCAGGAGCCCGGGTCTACAGCAACATGGTGGTGATTAACACCTGGGGGATATTACAGGACCAGGAGCCCGGGTCTACAGCACCATGGTGGTGATTAACACCTGGGTGATATTACAGGACCAGGAGCCCGGGTCTACAGCACCATGGTGGTGATTAACACCTGGGGGATATTACAGGACCAGGAGCCCGGGTCTACAGCTCCATGGTGGTGATTAAAACCTGGGGGATATTACAGGACCAGGAGCCTGGGTTTAGGCACCATGGTGTTGATTAACACCTGGGGGATATTACAGGACCAGGAGCCCGGGTCTACAGCTCCATGGTGGTGATTAACACCTGGGGGATATTACAGGACCAGGAGCCCGGGTCTACAGCTGCATGGTGGTGATTAACACCTGGGGGATATTACAGGACCAGGAGCCCGGGTCTACAGCTCCATGGTGGTGATTAACACCTGGGGGATATTACAGGACCAGGAGCCCGGGTCTACAGCTCCATGGTGGTGATTAACACCTGGGGGATATTACAGGACCAGGAGCCTGGGTCTACAGCAACATGGTGGTGATTAACACCTGGGGGATATTACAGGACCAGGAGCCCGGGTCTACAGCTCCATGGTGGTGATTAACACCTGGGGGATATTACAGGACCAGGAGCCCGGGTCTACAGCAGCATGGTGGTGATTAACACCTGGGGGATATTACAGGACCAGGAGCCCGGGTCTACAGCTCCATGGTGGTGATTAACACCTGGGGGATATTACAGGACCAGGAGCCTGGGTTTAGGCACCATGTTGGTGATTAACACCTGGGGGATATTACAGGACCAGGAGCCTGGGTTTAGGCACCATGGTGGTGATTAACATCTGGGGGATATTACAGGACCAGGAGCCTGGGTTTAGGCACCATGTTGGTGATTAACACCTGGGGGATATTACAGGACCAGGAGCCTGGGTTTAGGCACCATGGTGGTGATTAACACCTGGGGGATATTACAGGACCAGGAGCCTGGGTTTAGGCACCATGGTGGTGATTAACACCTGGGGGATATTACAGGACCAGGAGCCTGGGTTTAGGCACCATGGTGGTGATTAACACCTGGGGGATAATACAGGACCAGGAGCCTGGGTTTAGGCACCATGGTGGTGATTAACACCTGGTGGATATTACAGGACCAGGAGCCTGGGTCTACAGCAACATGGTGGTGATTAACACCTGGGGGATATTACAGGACCAGGAGCCCGGGTCTACAGCACCATGGTGGTGATTAACACCTGGGGGATATTAAAGGACCAGGAGCCCGGGTCTACAGCACCATGGTGGTGATTAACACCTGGGGGATATTACAGGACCAGGAGCCCGGGTTTAGGCAACATGGTGGTGATTAACACCTGGGGGATATTACAGGACCAGGAGCCTGGGTTTAGGCACCATGGTGGTGATTAACACCTGGGGGATATTACAGGACCAGGAGCCTGGGTTTAGGCACCATGGTGTTGATTAACACCTGGGGGATATTACAGGACCAGCAGCCCGGGTTTAGGCACCATGGTGGTGATTAACACCTGGGGGATATTACAGGACCAGGAGCCTGGGTTTAGGCACCATGGTGGTGATTAACACCTGGGGGATATTACAGGACCAGGAGCCTGGGTCTACAGCACCATGGTGGTGATTAACACCTGGGGGATATTACAGGACCAGGAGCCTGGGTTTAGGCACCATGGTGGTGATTAACACCTGGGGCATATTACAGGACCAGGAGCCTGGGTTTAGGCACCATGGTGGTGATTAACACCTGGGGGATATTACAGGACCAGGAGCCTGGGTCTACAGCACCATGGTGGTGATTAACACCTGTGGGATATTACAGGACCAGGAGCCCGGGTTTAGGCACCATGGTGGTGATTAACACCTGGGGGATATTACAGGACCAGGAGCCCGGGTCTACCGCACCATGGTGGTGATTAACACCTGGGGGATATTACAGGACCAGGAGCCTGGGTTTAGGCACCATGGTGGTGATTAACACCTGGGGGATATTACAGGACCAGGAGCCTGGGTTTAGGCACCATGGTGGTAATTAACACCTGGGGGATATTACAGGACCAGGAGCCCGGGTTTAGGCACCATGGTGGTGATTAACACCTGGGGGATATTACAGGACCAGGAGCCCGGGTTTAGGCACCATGGTGGTGATTAACACCTGGGGGATATTACAGGACCAGGAACCCGGGTTTAGGCACCATGGTGGTGATTAACACCTTGGGGATATTACAGGACCAGGAGCCTGGGTTTAGGCACCATGGTGGTGATCAACACCTGGGGGATATTACAGGACCAGGAACCCGGGTTTAGGCACCATGGTGGTGATTAACACCTGGGGGATATTACAGGACCAGGAGCCTGGGTCTACAGCTCCATGGTGGTGATTAACACCTGGGGGATATTACAGGACCAGGAGCCTGGGTTTAGGCACCATGGTGGTGATTAACACCTGGGGGATATTACAGGACCAGGAGCCCGGGTTTAGGCACCATGGTGGTGATTAACACCTGGGGGATATTACAGGACCAGGAACCCGGGTTTAGGCACCATGGTGGTTATTAACACCTTGGGGATATTACAGGACCAGGAGCCTGGGTTTAGGCACCATGGTGGTGATCAACACCTGGGGGATATTACAGGACCAGGAACCCGGGTTTAGGCACCATGGTGGTGATTAACACCTGGGGGATATTACAGGACCAGGAGCCTGGGTCTACAGCTCCATGGTGGTGATTAACACCTGGGGGATATTACAGGACCAGGAGCCTGGGTTTAGGCACCATGGTGGTGATTAACACCTGGGGGATATTACAGGACCAGGATTCTGGGTTTAGGCACCATGGTGGTGATTAACACCTGGGGGATATTACAGGACCAGGAGCCTGGGTTTAGGCACCATGGTGGTGATTAACACCTGGGGGATATTACAGGACCAGGAGCCTTGGTCTACAGCACCATGGTGGTGATTAACACCTGGGGGATATTACAGGACCAGGAGCCCGGGTCTGCAGCATTATGGTGTTAACACCTGGGGGATATTACAGGACCAGGAGCCCGGGTCTACAGCAACATGGTGGTGATTAACACCTGGGGGATATTACAGGACCAGGAGCCCGGGTCTACAGCTCCATGGTGGTGATTAACACCTGGGGGATATTACAGGACCAGGAGCCTGGGTTTAGGCACCATGGTGTTGATTAACACCTGGGGGATATTACAGGACCAGGAGCCCGGGTCTACAGTTCCATGGTGGTGATTAACACCTGGGGGATATTACAGGACCAGGAGCCCGGGTCTACAGCACCATGGTGGTGATTAACACCTGGGGGATATTACAGGACCAGGAGCCCGGGTCTACAGCACCATGGTGGTGATTAACACCTGGGGGATATTACAGGACCAGGAGCCTGGGTTTAGGCACCATGTTGGTGATTAACACCTGGGGGATATTACAGGACCAGGAGCCTGGGTTTAGGCACCATGGTGGTGATTAACACCTGGGGGATATTACAGGACCAGGAGCCTGGGTTTAGGCACCATGTTGGTGATTAACACCTGGGGGATATTACAGGACCAGGAGCCTGGGTTTAGGCACCATGGTGGTGATTAACACCTGGGGGATATTACAGGACCAGGAGCCTGGGTTTAGGCACCATGGTGGTGATTAACACCTGGGGGATATTACAGGACCAGGAGCCTGGGTTTAGGCACCATGGTGGTGATTAACACCTGGGGGATAATACAGGACCAGGAGCCTGGGTTTAGGCACCATGGTGGTGATTAACACCTGGTGGATATTACAGGACCAGGAGCCTGGGACTACAGCAACATGGTGGTGATTAACACCTGGGGGATATTACAGGACCAGGAGCCCGGGTCTACAGCACCATGGTGGTGATTAACACCTGGGGGATATTACAGGACCAGGAGCCTGGGTTTAGGCACCATGGTGGTGATTAACACCTGGGGGATATTACAGGACCAGGAGCCTGGGTTTAGGCACCATGGTGGTGATTAACACCTGGGGGATATTACAGGACCAGGAACCCGGGTCTACAGCACCATGGTGGTGATTAACACCTGGGGGATATTACAGGACCAGGAGCCTGGGTTTAGGCACCATGGTGGTGATTAACACCTGGGGGATATTACAGGACCAGGAGCCTGGGTCTACAGCACCATGGTGGTGATTAACACCTGGGGGATATTACAGGACCAGGAGCCCGGGTCTACAGCACCATGGTGGTGATTAACACCTGGGGGATATTACAGGACCAGGAGCCTGGGTTTAGGCACCATGGTGGTGATTAACACCTGGGGGATATTACAGGACCAGGATCCTGGGTTTAGGCACCATGGTGGTAATTAACACCTGGGGGATATTACAGGACCAGGAGCCCGGGTTTAGGCACCATGGTGGTGATTAACACCTGGGGGATATTACAGGACCAGGAGCCTGGGTTTAGGCACCATGGTGGTGATTAACACCTGGGGGATATTACAGGACCAGGAGCCTGGGTCTACAGCTCCATGGTGGTGATTAACACCTGGGGGATATTACAGGACCAGGAGCCTGGGTTTAGGCACCATGGTGGTGATTAACACCTGGGGGATATTACAGGACCAGGAGCCTGGGTCTACAGCACCATGGTGGTGATTAACACCTGGGGGATATTACAGGACCATGAGCCCGGGTTTAGGCACCATGGTGGTGATTAACACCTGGGGGATATTACAGGACCAGGAGCCCGGGTCTACAGCACCATAGTGGTGATTAACACCTGGGGGATATTACAGGACCAGGAGCCTGGGTTTAGGCACCATGGTGGTGATTAACACCTGGGGGATATTACAGGACCAGGAGCCTGGGTTTAGGCACCATGGTGGTAATTAACACCTGGGGGATATTACAGGACCAGGAGCCCGGGTTTAGGCACCATGGTGGTGATTAACACCTGGGGGATATTACAGGACCAGGAGCCTGGGTTTAGACACCATGGTGGTGATTAACACCTGGGGGATATTACAGGACCAGGAGCCTGGGTCTACAGCACCATGGTGGTGATTAACACCTGGGGGATATTACAGGACCAGGAGCCCGGGTTTAGGCACCATGGTGGTGATTAACACCTAGGGGATATTACAGGACCAGGAACCCGGGTTTAGGCACCATGGTGGTGATTAACACCTGGGGGATATTACAGGACCAGGAGCCTGGGTTTAGGCACCATGGTGGTGATCAACACCTGGGGGATATTACAGGACCAGGAACCCGGGTTTAGGCACCATGGTGGTGATTAACACCTGGGGGATATTACAGGACCAGGAGCCTGGGTTTAGGCACCATGGTGGTGATCAACACCTGGGGGATATTACAGGACCAGGAACCCGGGTTTAGGCACCATGGTGGTGATTAACACCTGGGGGATATTACAGGACCAGGAGCCTGGGTCTACAGCTCCATGGTGGTGATTAACACCTGGGGGATATTACAGGACCAGGAGCCTGGGTTTAGGCACCATGGTGGTGATTAACACCTGGGGGATATTACAGGACCAGGAGCCTGGGTTTAGGCACCATGGTGGTGATTAACACCTGGGGGATATTACAGGACCAGGAGCCTGGGTTTAGGCACCATGGTGGTGATTAACACCTGGGGGATATTACAGGACCAGGAGCCCGGGTTTAGGCACCATGGTGGTGATTAACACCTGGGGGATATTACAGGACCAGGAACCCGGGTTTAGGCACCATGGTGGTGATTAACACCTTGGGGATATTACAGGACCAGGAGCCTGGGTTTAGGCACCATGGTGGTGATCAACACCTGGGGGATATTACAGGACCAGGAACCCGGGTTTAGGCACCATGGTGGTGATTAACACCTGGGGGATATTACAGGACCAGGAGCCTGGGTCTACAGCTCCATGGTGGTGATTAACACCTGGGGGATATTACAGGACCAGGAGCCTGGGTTTAGGCACCATGGTGGTGATTAACACCTGGGGGATATTACAGGACCAGGATTCTGGGTTTAGGCACCATGGTGGTGATTAACACCTGGGGGATATTACAGGACCAGGAGCCTGGGTTTAGGCACCATGGTGGTGATTAACACCTGGGGGATATTACAGGACCAGGAGCCTTGGTCTACAGCACCATGGTGGTGATTAACACCTGGGGGATATTACAGGACCAGGAGCCCGGGTCTGCAGCATTATGGTGTTAACACCTGGGGGATATTACAGGACCAGGAGCCCGGGTCTACAGCAACATGGTGGTGATTAACACCTGGGGGATATTACAGGACCAGGAGCCCGGGTCTACAGCTCCATGGTGGTGATTAACACCTGGGGGATATTACAGGACCAGGAGCCTGGGTTTAGGCACCATGGTGTTGATTAACACCTGGGGGATATTACAGGACCAGGAGCCCGGGTCTACAGTTCCATGGTGGTGATTAACACCTGGGGGATATTACAGGACCAGGAGCCCGGGTCTACAGCACCATGGTGGTGATTAACACCTGGGGGATATTACAGGACCAGGAGCCCGGGTCTACAGCACCATGGTGGTGATTAACACCTGGGGGATATTACAGGACCAGGAGCCTGGGTTTAGGCACCATGTTGGTGATTAACACCTGGGGGATATTACAGGACCAGGAGCCTGGGTTTAGGCACCATGGTGGTGATTAACACCTGGGGGATATTACAGGACCAGGAGCCTGGGTTTAGGCACCATGTTGGTGATTAACACCTGGGGGATATTACAGGACCAGGAGCCTGGGTTTAGGCACCATGGTGGTGATTAACACCTGGGGGATATTACAGGACCAGGAGCCTGGGTTTAGGCACCATGGTGGTGATTAACACCTGGGGGATATTACAGGACCAGGAGCCTGGTTTTAGGCACCATGGTGGTGATTAACACCTGGGGGATAATACAGGACCAGGAGCCTGGGTTTAGGCACCATGGTGGTGATTAACACCTGGTGGATATTACAGGACCAGGAGCCTGGGACTACAGCAACATGGTGGTGATTAACACCTGGGGGATATTACAGGACCAGGAGCCCGGGTCTACAGCACCATGGTGGTGATTAACACCTGGGGGATATTACAGGACCAGGAGCCTGGGTTTAGGCACCATGGTGGTGATTAACACCTGGGGGATATTACAGGACCAGGAGCCTGGGTTTAGGCACCATGGTGGTGATTAACACCTGGGGGATATTACAGGACCAGGAACCCGGGTCTACAGCACCATGGTGGTGATTAACACCTGGGGGATATTACAGGACCAGGAGCCTGGGTTTAGGCACCATGGTGGTGATTAACACCTGGGGGATATTACAGGACCAGGAGCCTGGGTCTACAGCACCATGGTGGTGATTAACACCTGGGGGATATTACAGGACCAGGAGCCCGGGTCTACAGCACCATGGTGGTGATTAACACCTGGGGGATATTACAGGACCAGGAGCCTGGGTTTAGGCACCATGGTGGTGATTAACACCTGGGGGATATTACAGGACCAGGATCCTGGGTTTAGGCACCATGGTGGTAATTAACACCTGGGGGATATTACAGGACCAGGAGCCCGGGTTTAGGCACCATGGTGGTGATTAACACCTGGGGGATATTACAGGACCAGGAGCCTGGGTTTAGGCACCATGGTGGTGATTAACACCTGGGGGATATTACAGGACCAGGAGCCTGGGTCTACAGCTCCATGGTGGTGATTAACACCTGGGGGATATTACAGGACCAGGAGCCTGGGTTTAGGCACCATGGTGGTGATTAACACCTGGGGGATATTACAGGACCAGGAGCCTGGGTCTACAGCACCATGGTGGTGATTAACACCTGGGGGATATTACAGGACCATGAGCCCGGGTTTAGGCACCATGGTGGTGATTAACACCTGGGGGATATTACAGGACCAGGAGCCCGGGTCTACAGCACCATAGTGGTGATTAACACCTGGGGGATATTACAGGACCAGGAGCCTGGGTTTAGGCACCATGGTGGTGATTAACACCTGGGGGATATTACAGGACCAGGAGCCTGGGTTTAGGCACCATGGTGGTAATTAACACCTGGGGGATATTACAGGACCAGGAGCCCGGGTTTAGGCACCATGGTGGTGATTAACACCTGGGGGATATTACAGGACCAGGAGCCTGGGTTTAGACACCATGGTGGTGATTAACACCTGGGGGATATTACAGGACCAGGAGCCTGGGTCTACAGCACCATGGTGGTGATTAACACCTGGGGGATATTACAGGACCAGGAGCCCGGGTTTAGGCACCATGGTGGTGATTAACACCTAGGGGATATTACAGGACCAGGAACCCGGGTTTAGGCACCATGGTGGTGATTAACACCTGGGGGATATTACAGGACCAGGAGCCTGGGTTTAGGCACCATGGTGGTGATCAACACCTGGGGGATATTACAGGACCAGGAACCCGGGTTTAGGCACCATGGTGGTGATTAACACCTGGGGGATATTACAGGACCAGGAGCCTGGGTTTAGGCACCATGGTGGTGATTAACACCTGGGGGACATTACAGGACCCGGAGCCTGGGTTTAGGCACCATGGTGGTGATTAACACCTGGGGGATATTACAGGACCAGGAGCCCGGGTCTACAGCAGCATGGTGGTGATTAACACCTGGGGGATATTACAGGACCAGGAGCCCGGGTATACAGCACCATGGTGGTGATTAACACCTTGGGGATATTACAGGACCAGGAGCCTGGGTTTAGGCACCATGGTGGTGATTAACACCTGGGGGATATTACAGGACCAGGAGCCTGGGTTTAGACACCATGGTGGTGATTAACACCTGGGGGATATTACAGGACCAGGAGCCCGGGTTTAGGCACCATGGTGGTGATTAACACCTGGGGGATATTACAGGACCAGGAGCCTGGGTCTACAGCTCCATGGTGGTGATTAACACCTGGGGGATATTACAGGACCAGGAGCCTGGGTTTAGGCACCATGGTGGTGATTAACACCTGGGGGATATTACAGGACCAGGAGCCTGGGTCTACAGCTCCATGGTGGTGATTAACACCTGGGGGATATTACAGGACCAGGAGCCTGGGTTTAGGCACCATGGTGGTGATTAACACCTGGGGGATATTACAGGACCAGGAGCCTGTGTCTACAGCACCTTGGTGGTGATTAACACCTGGGGGATATTACAGGACCATGAGCCCGGGTTTAGGCACCATGGTGGTGATTAACACCTGGGGGATATTACAGGACCAGGAGCCCGGGTCTACAGCACCATAGTGGTGATTAACACCTGGGGGATATTACAGGACCAGGAGCCTGGGTTTAGGCACCATGGTGGTGATTAACACCTGGGGGATATTACAGGACCAGGAGCCTGGGTTTAGGCACCATGGTGGTAATTAACACCTGGGGGATATTACAGGACCAGGAGCCCGGGTTTAGGCACCATGGTGGTGATTAACACCTGGGGGATATTACAGGACCAGGAGCCTGGGTTTAGACACCATGGTGGTGATTAACACCTGGGGGATATTACAGGACCAGGAGCCTGGGTCTACAGCACCATGGTGGTGATTAACACCTGGGGGATATTACAGGACCAGGAGCCCGGGTTTAGGCACCATGGTGGTGATTAACACCTAGGGGATATTACAGGACCAGGAACCCGGGTTTAGGCACCATGGTGGTGATTAACACCTGGGGGATATTACAGGACCAGGAGCCTGGGTTTAGGCACCATGGTGGTGATCAACACCTGGGGGATATTACAGGACCAGGAACCCGGGTTTAGGCACCATGGTGGTGATTAACACCTGGGGGATATTACAGGACCAGGAGCCTGGGTTTAGGCACCATGGTGGTGATTAACACCTGGGGGATATTACAGGACCCGGAGCCTGGGTTTAGGCACCATGGTGGTGATTAACACCTGGGGGATATTACAGGACCAGGAGCCCGGGTCTACAGCAGCATGGTGGTGATTAACACCTGGGGGATATTACAGGACCAGGAGCCCGGGTATACAGCACCATGGTGGTGATTAACACCTGGGGGATATTACAGGACCAGGAGCCTGGGTTTAGACACCATGGTGGTGATTAACACCTGGGGGATATTACAGGACCAGGAGCCCGGGTTTAGGCACCATGGTGGTGATTAACACCTGGGGGATATTAAAGGACCAGGAGCCTGGGTCTACAGCTCCATGGTGGTGATTAACACCTGGGGGATATTACAGGACCAGGAGCCTGGGTCTACAGCTCCAAGGTGGTGATTAACACCTGGGGGATATTACAGGACCAGGAGCCCGGGTTTAGGCACCATGGGGTGATTAACACCTGGGGGATGTTACAGGACCAGGAGCCCGGGTTTAGGCACCATGGTGGTGATTAACACCTGGGGGATATTACAGGACCAGGAGCCTGGGTCTACAGCTCCATGGTGGTGATTAACACCTGGGGGATATTACAGGACCAGGAGCCTGGGTCTACAGCTCCAAGGTGGTGATTAACACCTGGGGGATATTACAGGACCAGGAGCCCGGGTTTAGGCACCATGGGGTGATTAACACCTGGGGGATGTTACAGGACCAGGAGCCCGGGTCTACAGCACCATGGTGGTGATTAACACCTGGGGGATATTACAGGACCAGGAGCCTGGGTTTAGGCACCATGTTGGTGATTAACACCTGGGGGATATTACAGGACCAGGAGCCTGGGTTTAGGCACCATGTTGGTGATTAATACCTGGGGGATATTACAGGACCAGGAGCCTGGGTTTAGGCACCATGGTGGTGATTAACACCTGGGGGATATTACAGGACCAGGAGCCCGGGTCTACAGCTCCATGGTGGTGATTAACACCTGGGGGATATTACAGGACCAGGAGCCTGGGTCTACAGCAACATGGTGGTGATTAACACCTGGGGGATATTACAGGACCAGGAGCCCGGGTCTACAGCTCCATGGTGGAAATTAACACCTGGGGGATATTACAGGACCAGGAGCCCGGGTCTACAGCAGCATGGTGGTGATTAACACCTGGGGGATATTACAGGACCAGGAGCCCGGGTCTACAGCTCCATGGTGGTGATTAACACCTGGGGGATATTACAGGACCAGGAGCCCGGGTCTACAGCACCATGGTGGTGATTAACACCTGGGGGATATTACAGGACCAGGAGCCCGGGTCTACAGCACCATGTTGGTGATTAACACCTGGGGGATATTACAGGACCAGGAGCCTGGGTTTAGGCACCATGTTGGTGATTAACACCTGGGGGATATTACAGGACCAGGAGCCTGGGTTTAGGCACCATGGTGGTGATTAACACCTGGGGGATATTACAGGACCAGGAGCCTGGGTTTAGGCACCATGTTGGTGATTAACACCTGGGGGATATTACAGGACCAGGAGCCTGGGTTTAGGCACCATGGTGGTGATTAACACCTGGGGGATAATACAGGACCAGGAGCCTGGGTTTAGGCACCATGGTGGTGATTAACACCTGGTGGATATTACAGGACCAGGAGCCTGGGTCTACAGCAACATGGTGGTGATTAACACCTGGGGGATATTACAGGACCAGGAGCCCGGGTCTACAGCACCATGGTGGTGATTAACACCTGGGGGATATTAAAGGACCAGGAGCCCGGGTCTACAGCACCATGGTTGTGATTAACACCTGGGGGATATTACAGGACCAGGAGCCCGGGTTTAGGCAACATGGTGGTGATTAACACCTGGGGGATATTACAGGACCAGGAGCCTGGGTTTAGGCACCATGGTGGTGATTAACACCTGGGGGATATTACAGGACCAGGAGCCTGGGTTTAGGCACCATGGTGGTGATTAACACCTGGGGGATATTACAGGACCAGGAGCCCGGGTTTAGGCACCATGGTGGTGATTAACACCTGGGGGATATTACAGGACCAGGAGCCTGGGTTTAGGCACCATGGTGGTGATTAACACCTGGGGGATATTACAGGACCAGGAGCCTGGGTCTACAGCACCATGGTGGTGATTAACACCTGGGGGATATTACAGGACCAGGAGCCTGGGTTTAGGCACCATGGTGGTGATTAACACCTGGGGGATATTACAGGACCAGGAGCCTGGGTTTAGGCACCATGGTGGTGATTAACACCTGAGGGATATTACAGGACCAGGAGCCTGGGTCTACAGCACCATGGTGGTGATTAACACCTGGGGGATATTACAGGACCAGGAGCCTGGGTCTACAGCAACATGGTGGTGATTAACACCTGGGGGATATTACAGGACCAGGAGCCCGGGTCTACAGCACCATGGTGGTGATTAACACCTGGGGGATATTAAAGGACCAGGAGCCCGGGTCTACAGCACCATGGTTGTGATTAACACCTGGGGGATATTACAGGACCAGGAGCCCGGGTTTAGGCAACATGGTGGTGATTAACACCTGGGGGATATTACAGGACCAGGAGCCTGGGTTTAGGCACCATGGTGGTGATTAACACCTGGGGGATATTACAGGACCAGGAGCCTGGGTTTAGGCACCATGGTGGTGATTAACACCTGGGGGATATTACAGGACCAGGAGCCCGGGTTTAGGCACCATGGTGGTGATTAACACCTGGGGGATATTACAGGACCAGGAGCCTGGGTTTAGGCACCATGGTGGTGATTAACACCTGGGGGATATTACAGGACCAGGAGCCTGGGTCTACAGCACCATGGTGGTGATTAACACCTGGGGGATATTACAGGACCAGGAGCCTGGGTTTAGGCACCATGGTGGTGATTAACACCTGGGGGATATTACAGGACCAGGAGCCTGGGTTTAGGCACCATGGTGGTGATTAACACCTGGGGGATATTACAGGACCAGGAGCCTGGGTCTACAGCACCATGGTGGTGATTAACACCTGGGGGATATTACAGGACCAGGAGCCCGGGTTTAGGCACCATGGTGGTGATTAACACCTGGGGGATATTACAGGACCAGGAGCCCGGGTCTACAGCACCATGGTGGTGATTAACACCTGGGGGATATTACAGGACCAGGAGCCTGGGTTTAGGCACCATGGTGGTGATTAACACCAGGGGGATATTACAGGACCAGGAGCCTGGGTTTAGGCACCATGGTGGTAATTAACACCTGGGGGATATTACTGGACCAGGAGCCCGGGTTTAGGCACCATGGTGGTGATTAACACCTGGGGGATATTACAGGACCAGGAGCCTGGGTTTAGGCACCATGGTGGTGATTAACACCTTGGGGATATTACAGGACCAGGAACCCGGATTTAGGCACCATGGTGGTGATTAACACCTGGGGGATATTACAGGACCAGGAGCCTGGGTCTACAGCACCATGGTGGTGATTAACACCTGGGGGATATTACAGGACCAGGAGCCTGGGTTTAGGCACCATGGTGGTGATTAACACCTGGGGGATATTACAGGACCAGGAGCCTGGGTTTACAGCACCATGGTGGTGATTAACACCTGGGGGATATTACAGGACCAGGAGCCCGGGTTTAGGCACCATGGTGGTGATTAACACCTGGGGGATATTACAGGACCAGGAGCCTGGGTTTAGGCACCATGGTGGTGATTAACACCTGGGGGATATTACAGGACCAGGAGCCCGGATTTAGGCACCATGGTGGTGATTAACACCTGGGGGATATTACAGGACCAGGAGCCTGGGTCTACAGCACCATGGTGGTGATTAACACCTGGGGGATATTACAGGACCAGGAGCCTGGGTTTACAGCACCATGTTGGTGATTAACACCTGGGGGATATTACAGGACCAGGAGCCCGGGTTTAGGCACCATGGTGGTGATTAACACCTGGTGGATATTACAGGACCAGGAGCCTGGGTCTACAGCAACATGGTGGTGATTAACACCTGGGGGATATTACAGGACCAGGAGCCCGGGTCTACAGCACCATGGTGGTGATTAACACCTGGGGGATATTAAAGGACCAGGAGCCCGGGTCTACAGCACCATGGTTGTGATTAACACCTGGGGGATATTACAGGACCAGGAGCCCGGGTTTAGGCAACATGGTGGTGATTAACACCTGGGGGATATTACAGGACCAGGAGCCTGGGTTTAGGCACCATGGTGGTGATTAACACCTGGGGGATATTACAGGACCAGGAGCCTGGGTTTAGGCACCATGGTGGTGATTAACACCTGGGGGATATTACAGGACCAGGAGCCCGGGTTTAGGCACCATGGTGGTGATTAACACCTGGGGGATATTACAGGACCAGGAGCCTGGGTTTAGGCACCATGGTGGTGATTAACACCTGGGGGATATTACAGGACCAGGAGCCTGGGTCTACAGCACCATGGTGGTGATTAACACCTGGGGGATATTACAGGACCAGGAGCCTGGGTTTAGGCACCATGGTGGTGATTAACACCTGGGGGATATTACAGGACCAGGAGCCTGGGTTTAGGCACCATGGTGGTGATTAACACCTGGGGGATATTACAGGACCAGGAGCCTGGGTCTACAGCACCATGGTGGTGATTAACACCTGGGGGATATTACAGGACCAGGAGCCCGGGTTTAGGCACCATGGTGGTGATTAACACCTGGGGGATATTACAGGACCAGGAGCCCGGGTCTACAGCACCATGGTGGTGATTAACACCTGGGGGATATTACAGGACCAGGAGCCTGGGTTTAGGCACCATGGTGGTGATTAACACCAGGGGGATATTACAGGACCAGGAGCCTGGGTTTAGGCACCATGGTGGTAATTAACACCTGGGGGATATTACTGGACCAGGAGCCCGGGTTTAGGCACCATGGTGGTGATTAACACCTGGGGGATATTACAGGACCAGGAGCCTGGGTTTAGGCACCATGGTGGTGATTAACACCTTGGGGATATTACAGGACCAGGAACCCGGATTTAGGCACCATGGTGGTGATTAACACCTGGGGGATATTACAGGACCAGGAGCCTGGGTCTACAGCACCATGGTGGTGATTAACACCTGGGGGATATTACAGGACCAGGAGCCTGGGTTTACAGCACCATGGTGGTGATTAACACCTGGGGGATATTACAGGACCAGGAGCCCGGGTTTAGGCACCATGGTGGTGATTAACACCTGGGGGATATTACAGGACCAGGAGCCTGGGTTTAGGCACCATGGTGGTGATTAACACCTGGGGGATATTACAGGACCAGGAGCCCGGGTCTACAGCTCCATGGTGGTGATTAACACCTGGGGGATATTACAGGACCAGGAGCCTGGGTCTACAGCAACATGGTGGTGATTAACACCTGGGGGATATTACAGGACCAGGAGCCCGGGTCTACAGCTCCATGGTGGAAATTAACACCTGGGGGATATTACAGGACCAGGAGCCCGGGTCTACAGCAGCATGGTGGTGATTAACACCTGGGGGATATTACAGGACCAGGAGCCCGGGTCTACAGCTCCATGGTGGTGATTAACACCTGGGGGATATTACAGGACCAGGAGCCCGGGTCTACAGCACCATGGTGGTGATTAACACCTGGGGGATATTACAGGACCAGGAGCCCGGGTCTACAGCACCATGGTGGTGATTAACACCTGGGGGATATTACAGGACCAGGAGCCTGGGTTTAGGCACCATGTTGGTGATTAACACCTGGGGGATATTACACGACCAGGAGCCTGGGTTTAGGCACCATGGTGGTGATTAACACCTGGGGGATATTACAGGACCAGGAGCCTGGGTTTAGGCACCATGTTGGTGATTAACACCTGGGGGATATTACAGGACCAGGAGCCTGGGTTTAGGCACCATGGTATTGATTAACACCTGGGGGATAATACAGGACCAGGAGCCTGGGTTTAGGCACCATGGTGGTGATTAACACCTGGTGGATATTACAGGACCAGGAGCCTGGGTCTACAGCAACATGGTGGTGATTAACACCTGGGGGATATTACAGGACCAGGAGCCCGGGTCTACAGCACCATGGTGGTGATTAACACCTGGGGGATATTAAAGGACCAGGAGCCCGGGTCTACAGCACCATGGTGGTGATTAACACCTGGGGGATATTACAGGACCAGGAGCCCGGGTTTAGGCAACATGGTGGTGATTAACACCTGGGGGATATTACAGGACCAGGAGCCTGGGTTTAGGCACCATGGTGGTGATTAACACCTGGGGGATATTACAGGACCAGGAGCCTGGGTTTAGGCACCATGGTGGTGATTAACACCTGGGGGATATTACAGGACAAGGAGCCCGGGTTTAGGCACCATGGTGGTGATTAACACCTGGGGGATATTACAGGACCAGGAGCCTGGGTTTAGGCACCATGGTGGTGATTAACACCTGGGGGATATTACAGGACCAGGAGCCTGGGTCTACAGCACCATGGTGGTGATTAACACCTGGGGGATATTACAGGACCAGGAGCCTGGGTTTAGGCACCATGGTGGTGATTAACACCTGGGGGATATTACAGGACCAGGAGCCTGGGTTTAGGCACCATGGTGGTGATTAACACCTGGGGGATATTACAGGACCAGGAGCCTGGGTCTACAGCACCATGGTGGTGATTAACACCTGGGGGATATTACAGGACCAGGAGCCCGGGTTTAGGCACCATGGTGGTGATTAACACCTGGGGGATATTACAGGACCAGGAGCCCGGGTCTACAGCACCATGGTGGTGATTAACACCTGGGGGATATTACAGGACCAGGAGCCTGGGTTTAGGCACCATGGTGGTGATTAACACCAGGGGGATATTACAGGACCAGGAGCCTGGGTTTAGGCACCATGGTGGTAATTAACACCTGGGGGATATTACTGGACCAGGAGCCCGGGTTTAGGCACCATGGTGGTGATTAACACCTGGGGGATATTACAGGACCAGGAGCCTGGGTTTAGGCACCATGGTGGTGATTAACACCTTGGGGATATTACAGGACCAGGAACCCGGATTTAGGCACCATGGTGGTGATTAACACCTGGGGTATATTACAGGACCAGGAGCCTGGGTTTACAGCACCATGGTGGTGATTAACACCTGGGGGATATTACAGGACCAGGAGCCCGGGTTTAGGCACCATGGTGGTGATTAACACCTGGGGGATATTACAGGACCAGGAACCCGGGTTTAGGCACCATGGTGGTGATTAACACCTTGGGGATATTACAGGACCAGGAGCCTGGGTTTAGGCACCATGGTGGTGATCAACACCTGGGGGATATTACAGGACCAGGAACCCGGGTTTAGGCACCATGGTGGTGATTAACACCTGGGGGATATTACAGGACCAGGAGCCTGGGTCTACAGCTCCATGGTGGTGATTAACACCTGGGGGATATTACAGGACCAGGAGCCTGGGTTTAGGCACCATGGTGGTGATTAACACCTGGGGGATATTACAGGACCAGGAGCCTGGGTTTAGGCACCATGGTGGTGATTAACACCTGGGGGATATTACAGGACCAGGAGCCTGGGTTTAGGCACCATGGTGGTGATTAACACCTGGGGGATATTACAGGACCAGGAGCCCGGGTTTAGGCACCATGGTGGTGATTAACACCTGGGGGATATTACAGGACCAGGAACCCGGGTTTAGGCACCATGGTGGTGATTAACACCTTGGGGATATTACAGGACCAGGAGCCTGGGTTTAGGCACCATGGTGGTGATCAACACCTGGGGGATATTACAGGACCAGGAGCCTGGGTCTACAGCACCATGGTGGTGATTAACACCTGGGGGATATTACAGGACCAGGAGCCCGGGTCTGCAGCATTATGGTGTTGATTAACACCTGGGGGATATTACAGGACCAGGAGCCCGGGTCTACAGCAACATGGTGGTGATTAACACCTGGGGGATATTACAGGACCAGGAACCCGGGTCTACAGCACCATGGTGGTGATTAACACCTGGGGGATATTACAGGACCAGGAGCCCGGGTCTACAGCAGCATGGTGTTGATTAACACCTGGGGGATATTACAGGACCAGGAGCCCGGGTCTACAGCAACATGGTGGTGATTAACACCTGGGGGATATTACAGGACCAGGAGCCCGGGTCTACAGCACCATGGTGGTGATTAACACCTGGGGGATATTACAGGACCAGGAGCCCGGGTCTACAGCAACATGGTGGTGATTAACACCTGGGGGATATTACAGGACCAGGAGCCTGGCTCTACAGCACCATGGTGGTGATTAACACCTGGGGGATATTACAGGACCAGGAGCCCGGGTCTACAGCACCATGGTGGTGATTAACACCTGGGGGATATTACAGGACCAGGAGCCCGGGTCTACAGCTCCATGGTGGTGATTAACACCTGGGGGATATTACAGGACCAGGAGCCTGGGTTTAGGCACCATGGTGTTGATTAACACCTGGGGGATATTACAGGACCAGGAGCCCGGGTCTACAGCTCCATGGTGGTGATTAACACCTGGGGGATATTACAGGACCAGGAGCCCGGGTCTACAGCAGCATGGTGGTGATTAACACCTGGGGGATATTACAGGACCAGGAGCCCGGGTCTACAGCTCCATGGTGGTGATTAACACCTGGGGGATATTACAGGACCAGGAGCCCGGGTCTACAGCTCCATGGTGGTGATTAACACCTGGGGGATATTACAGGACCAGGAGCCTGGGTTTAGGCACCATGGTGTTGATTAACACCTGGGGGATATTACAGGACCAGGAGCCCGGGTCTACAGTTCCATGGTGGTGATTAACACCTGGGGGATATTACAGGACCAGGAGCCCGGGTCTACAGCAGCATGGTGGTGATTAACACCTGGGGGATATTACAGGACCAGGAGCCCGGGTCTACAGCTCCATGGTGGTGAATAACACCTGGGGGATATTACAGGACCAGGAGCCCGGGTCTACAGCACCATGGTGGTGATTAACACCTGGGGGATATTACAGGACCAGGAACCCGGGTTTAGGCACCATGGTGGTGATTAACACCTGGGGGATATTACAGGACCAGGAGCCTGGGTTTAGGCACCATGGTGGTGATTAACACCTGGGGGATATTACAGGACCCGGAGCCTGGGTTTAGGCACCATGGTGGTGATTAACACCTGGGGGATATTACAGGACCAGGAGCCCGGGTCTACAGCAGCATGGTGGTGATTAACACCTGGGGGATATTACAGGACCAGGAGCCCGGGTATACAGCACCATGGTGGTGATTAACACCTGGGGGATATTACAGGACCAGGAGCCTGGGTTTAGACACCATGGTGGTGATTAACACCTGGGGGATATTACAGGACCAGGAGCCCGGGTTTAGGCACCATGGTGGTGATTAACACCTGGGGGATATTACAGGACCAGGAGCCTGGGTCTACAGCTCCATGGTGGTGATTAACACCTGGGGGATATTACAGGACCAGGAGCCTGGGTCTACAGCTCCAAGGTGGTGATTAACACCTGGGGGATATTACAGGACCAGGAGCCCGGGTTTAGGCACCATGGGGTGATTAACACCTGGGGGATGTTACAGGACCAGGAGCCCGGGTCTACAGCACCATGGTGGTGATTAACACCTGGGGGATATTACAGGACCAGGAGCCTGGGTTTAGGCACCATGTTGGTGATTAACACCTGGGGGATATTACAGGACCCGGAGCCTGGGTTTAGGCACCATGGTGGTGATTAACACCTGGGGGATATTACAGGACCAGGAGCCCGGGTCTACAGCAGCATGGTGGTGATTAACACCTGGGGGATATTACAGGACCAGGAGCCCGGGTATACAGCACCATGGTGGTGATTAACACCTGGGGGATATTACAGGACCAGGAGCCTGGGTTTAGACACCATGGTGGTGATTAACACCTGGGGGATATTACAGGACCAGGAGCCCGGGTTTAGGCACCATGGTGGTGATTAACACCTGGGGGATATTACAGGACCAGGAGCCTGGGTCTACAGCTCCATGGTGGTGATTAACACCTGGGGGATATTACAGGACCAGGAGCCTGGGTCTACAGCACCATGGTGGTGATTAACACCTGGGGGATATTACAGGACCAGGAGCCTGGGTTTAGGCACCATGTTGGTGATTAACACCTGGGGGATATTACAGGACCAGGAGCCTGGGTTTAGGCACCATGGTGGTGATTAACACCTGGGGGATATTACAGGACCAGGAGCCCGGGTCTACAGCTCCATGGTGGTGATTAACACCTGGGGGATATTACAGGACCAGGAGCCCGGGTCTACAGCAACATGGTGGTGATTAACACCAGGGGGATATTACAGGACCAGGAGCCCGGGTCTACAGCAGCATGGTGGTGATTAACACCTGGGGGATATTACAGGACCAGGAGCCTGGGTTTAGGCACCATGGTGGTGATTAACACCTGGGGGATATAACAGGACCATGAGCCCGGGTCTACAGCAACATGGTGGTGATTAACACCTGGGGGATATTACAGGACCAGGAGCCCGGGTCTACAGCAGCATGGTGGTTATTAACACCTGGGGGATATTACAGGACCAGGAGCCCGGGTCTACAGCTCCATGGTGGTGATTAACACCTGGGGGATATTACAGGACCAGGAGCCCGGGTCTACAGCACCATGGTGGTGATTAACACCTGGGGGATATTACAGGACCAGGAGCCCGGGTCTACAGCACCATGGTGGTGATTAACACCTGGGGGATATTACAGGACCAGGAGCCTGGGTTTAGGCACCATGTTGGTGATTAACACCTGGGGGATATTACAGGACCAGGAGCCTGGGTTTAGGCACCATGGTGGTGATTAACACCTGGGGGATATTACAGGACCAGGAGCCTGGGTTTAGGCACCATGTTGGTGATTAACACCTGGGGGATATTACAGGACCAGGAGCCTGGGTTTAGACACCATGGTGGTGATTAACACCTGGGGGATAATACAGGACCAGGAGCCTGGGTTTAGGCACCATGGTGGTGATTAACACCTGGTGGATATTACAGGACCAGGAGCCTGGGTCTACAGCAACATGGTGGTGATTAACACCTGGGGGATATTACAGGACCAGGAGCCCGGGTCTACAGCACCATGGTGGTGATTAACACCTGGGGGATATTAAAGGACCAGGAGCCCGGGTCTACAGCACCATGGTGGTGATTAACACCTGGGGGATATTACAGGACCAGGAGCCCGGGTTTAGGCAACATGGTGGTGATTAACACCTGGGGGATATTACAGGACCAGGAGCCTGGGTTTAGGCACCATGGTGGTGATTAACACCTGGGGGATATTACAGGACCAGGAGCCTGGGTTTAGGCACCATGGTGGTGATTAACACCTGGGGGATATTACAGGACCAGGAGCCCGGGTTTAGGCACCATGGTGGTGATTAACACCTGGGGGATATTACAGGACCAGGAGCCTGGGTTTAGGCACCATGGTGGTGATTAACACCTGGGGGATATTACAGGACCAGGAGCCTGGGTTTAGGCACCATGGTGGTGATTAACACCTGGGGGATATTACAGGACCAGGAGCCTGGGTCTACAGCACCATGGTGGTGATTAACACCTGGGGGATATTACAGGACCAGGAGCCCGGGTTTAGGCACCATGGTGGTGATTAACACCTGGGGGATATTACAGGACCAGGAGCCCGGGTCTACAGCACCATGGTGGTGATTAACACCTGGGGGATATTACAGGACCAGGAGCCCGGGTTTACAGCACCATGGTGGTGATTAACACCTGGGGGATATTACAGGACCAGGAGCCCGGGTTTAGGCACCATGGTGGTGATTAACACCTGGGGGATATTACAGGACCAGGAACCCGGGTTTAGGCACCATGGTGGTGATTAACACCTTGGGGATATTACAGGACCAGGAGCCTGGGTTTAGGCACCATGGTGGTGATCAACACCTGGGGGATATTACAGGACCAGGAACCCGGGTTTAGGCACCATGGTGGTGATTAACACCTGGGGGATATTACAGGACCAGGAGCCTGGGTCTACAGCTCCATGGTGGTGATTAACACCTGGGGGATATTACAGGACCAGGAGCCTGGGTTTAGGCACCATGGTGGTGATTAACACCTGGGGGATATTACAGGACCAGGAGCCTGGGTTTAGGCACCATGGTGGTGATTAACACCTGGGGGATATTACAGGACCAGGAGCCTGGGTTTAGGCACCATGGTGGTGATTAACACCTGGGGGATATTACAGGACCAGGAGCCCGGGTTTAGGCACCATGGTGGTGATTAACACCTGGGGGATATTACAGGACCAGGAGCCTGGGTCTACAGCTCCATGGTGGTGATTAACACCTGGGGGATATTACAGGACCAGGAGCCTGGGTCTACAGCTCCATGGTGGTGATTAACACCTGGGGGATATTACAGGACCAGGAGCCTGGGTTTAGGCACCATGGTGGTGATTAACACCTGGGGGATATTACAGGACCAGGAGCCTGGGTTTAGGCACCATGGTGGTGATTAACACCTGGGGGATTTTACAGGACCAGGAGCCTGGGTTTAGGCACCA